>NW_025421346.1:0-229313 GCF_011764305.1 Mustela putorius furo
TTCATTTCTCTTTTTTTCTCCGTGAGACTCTGACAGCTCAAACCACAGACCTCGCGCGCCCTTCAGGCTGCAGCTTGCTGTAATAGCCCAGGCCTGGGCTGCCCCTCTCAATGCTGTGATCTCTCCCAGAGATAGCAGGAACAGTCCTTAGAAAGGGATGGACAGCAGCAAGACAATGGCTTACAGTGAGTTGCATTCGCTCACTGCCAAACCGGGAAACGGTCACTTAAAAAAAAAAAAAAAGTGAGTACAGGGACACGCCTGGGTGGCGCCGTCTGTGTTAAGCAGCTGCCTTTGGTTCATGGTCATTGATACCAACGGCCTCAGATCGCGTCCCACAACGGGGCTCCTTGCCTTCAGCAGGGAGCCTGTTTCTCCCTCTGCCTTGCCGCAATCTGTCTGGCCTGTGCTCACTCTCTCCCCCCCTCTCTGATAAATGAATTTAAAAAATCTTTAAAACGTGAGTACAGAATCTGAAAGCACAGTGGCCTGGCAAGGCCTTGTTGATGAAAATTTGTCACAGTCATATATTCAGAGAAGACCATGAAAGGTATGGTGATGAGCCTGTAATCTCTATTTGGAGAATCAGGAGATAATTGCCAGTGGGAGCAACTATGAAAAGTGCATTCTATGCCCTGTTGGGCATTTGGAGTATAGGGGAATGAAAGCCTCATTTATTTGGTCTTGTTTGTTTACTCTTATGAAATTCTCAAGGCATACACCAAAGTGTGTAGAGCAGAAGGATCCCCCGGCCCTTCCGAGTACTTATCACTCTTGGGCTTATCCCCAACTGTTTCATAGGCCCTCCTCCTTCTACTGCCACCCAAAGTGCCTGTGTATTTTGTGGTTTTTTGGGGAGGGGGGAGGTCTGGGGAATATATCTTAAAAAGTAAAATCCCAAAACTCACTCATCCCTGCTCCCCAAATACCTGGGTTGACACATCAAAGCAGGAGGAGGAGGAAGAGGTGGAAGATGGGGGAAGACTGAGAAGGAGGCGGGATATGAAGAAGAGAGTCTTTCCGCACGTGGGCAAGGCCACAACTACTATGCCAGAATCAATAGGTCTAATAAGCTATTCCGATTGGCTCTGAGAGGCATGACTTTTAGCCGCAGGGCCACAGTGCTAACTAAGCGGAAAGGGCAAATTCAGCAGCTAGCGGGCAAACAGCAAGGCCCACACTCATCACCAGGCACCGAGAGGGGGAGGCAAGGGTGCCAGACTGACGGCGAACAAAGTTGTCTTCTGGGAACCCCAGCTGCCCTAGAAGTCGCAGATGAGCGAGTAGTTGAAAACTTTTTTTACCTTCATGTTCATTCCTTTCTGAAATTTATTGCCAGGCCTTTGGTAAAGACATGAAACCTGAGCTTTGTGCAGCCTGGGGTACTGATCTTGGGTTGCTGAAGAGAGTAGGTTGCCAACAAAGAATGAAAAAAATCCCTACTGCCTGTCTCCTTCCGAGAGTCAGGAGGGAATTAGTCAAGTCAAACCCCATTTACAGTGCACTGCCACTTGGAGCCCTGGCTGTGGCAGTGGCATGCCCACACAAAGCCAGGAGCAACAGGCAAGACCCCAGAGCCCCAAATGCTAATGGAACCCCTGGGGCGACGAAGGAAAGGGAGAGAGTCAGCAGAAAACTTACTTCCCAAAGGACATTTCCCTCAGTTTCATCTGGGAGCTGACATTCAGCTGGTACACACCCCTTTCAGTTCAGCCACACAAAGTTGGTGGTGACTAGCCTCTGGCCAGAAGCCTGCTGTGTGTCTCCCTACCCTGAACCCTTCCCAAGATCCCTACCATGGCCTCGCGATCCCGGCACTGGGCATGTACACTTGACTCTGCAGGGGTCCCCGGGCCCAGCTTTTGGTTAGTTAGTTGTCCGCGCTGTTAAAGATTTGACTACTGTTACATTGTTTTACTCTCGTCTTTGGTGATGGTACCTATATCATAGGAAATAGAAAGCTGGAATCAGGAAACAGGCTGGAAGATGAAATTAAAAAGTGGATACATAGCTTCTAATCAGAGCCAGACACAATCGGCGATCAACTATATCCCAGTCTCTCCCCTCTTCTCTGATCTGTTACTTTCCTTAATGAAAGAATGAGACTTTAAGTTGACTTTTTTTTTTATCTTCAAGTCTCTCTCTCTCTCTTTCGATTCCCTAACTTGCCTCTCTTACCTTCATTTCATCCTAGAGCTTGTGCCCACTACTTCTTTTCTAAGTAATATTAACCAACCCCCTTTGACTCTGAAAAACTCTGGAAAATTCTCAGTTCCCTATTTTTGCTGGCACTGTGACAGGTCCTCATTTCTCCTTCCCACTCCTCTCTATTTATAGTTTTCCACATTTGGGGGCAGGTTGGCTACAGAACACTCAAAAATTGCAAAGAGAAATATTGTGTTCTGGAAATTCGTCTGAGCATTTTTTTCCAATATCATCCTTTTGCTCTTCTGATCCTCTCATGAACTGTTGGACTAAAGCAGCTGACGCTTCCACCAGCCAACCAGTCATCCTGTCCACTACTGTGGGAACAAGGGGTTTCCATTTGGAACTACAGACTGAGCCTAAAGTCTGGTGGCCCTTGTGCCAGGATACCAGGTATGGGATGGGTGGGACATGGAGGACAAGCATCATGGTAGAGGTCTCCATTCGACCAGGAAAGCTCACAATGAGCCAACAGGTCCATTTCAACATCTTCTGTCTTTTTCCTTATAAACTGTTTCATTCCAGAGTGGATTTGAGATCATTTAGTTTGATTCTTAAATGTTTCCCATTCCAACCGGAAACAGACTCATCCTAGGGGCTCCCAAATTCTGCCTCATCTTCCTAATCAGTTAGGTTAGTACCCCAAATTGGGTATGATAGTGCCAGAACATTCTTCCATGTGTATATTTATAACAGACTAGTATTTTATTAGGTTTTTTTTTTCAAACTAATAAGAATGATAAGGGTAACTTTTTTTTTTTTTTAAAGCATAGGCAAAATCATGAAAGACATTGAAATGAACCTAAAAGATTATAGTGTCTTCCAAGGGAAAACAGGTGTTGTCTCATGTACCCTTCTGGGCTGACCAATTCTATGGGATATTCTGTGCCTTTCTTGTCTTTGAGCTATTTTGCAACTCTATAGATTGTACATAATTGATGTGGATGCAGATGATCTTGTCTAGCTATATGTAAAATGAATCTTGTCCACTGGAAGTACAGTTGACCCCCTTTCCTTTGGTAGAAGGCAGTTTTGCATCCATTTGCATTCTATTTGCATATCTATTTGCATCTATCAAAGCAAATTCGTTTAAGTATTACTGATTGTATATGTGTCTGCCTTGAGATTCTTGCTTGAAGTGGTGGTAACATCTTAGTGGTTCCCGAGCTAATGAATGAATTAAACAAAATCCCTTCAGGCATTCATCTCATATTTGTAAAATGGTCCTTATTTAATCTTTTCGAGAAAATGATACACTAGCAAACCATGACAAGATTCTGGTAAATGAAAAGTGCAATGAAATCAAATCGGAATGAATTTTAGAATTACCTTCAATGTGGTCCACGCTATGCCAGAGGCAGAGAATGAATGAATCTCAAAGACATGGCTTCTGGCCCCCAGGAGTTACAGTAATCTGTGTGTCAACATTGGCATGCCTGAGAAATGCATGTGACTTTCCCATCAGGGTTTTCCCCAGGGGTTCAGTTAACCTTTCTCTTCCAAGCTACCCTCTCTTGTAGTGATATCAACTGTGCCCTTGGTTTCAGCTCCCTTCCCTAGCCAACATCTCTGCCACTGATACACGACCATCTGTTTCTTTCCTACCCACCAGGCCTGTGTAACTGACTACCTACTCATGCTATTTCACTGATGTCCCACCTGTGCCTCAAAACCCAGCATGTTCAAAACTTGATTCATCATCCTATTTTTCGGAAAGAATGGCTTATCCTCTTTTTGTTTTGTTTCTTTAGAAATGATTCTACCCAATGCCAGCGGCATGCACCAGAAACCAGGAAGGATCATACAGCTGAGCTAACCTGCTGTACTTTAAAAACACCTGACCACAATTCTCCAGTGGATACTCAACCCTGGCTTCAAACTCCCTTGTCTCTCCAGTGAGTTTGCTTTTCCCTCTAATGGATGACCGTTTCACACCTTCAAGACTTGCCTCAACAATCCCCTACCCCCACCTCTTCTGAACTATGTCACCTCACTCCCAGCTCTTGTCCTAGGGATGAGGGAGCAGAAGGCAAGCTGAGGACAAAGCAGAAACTGGCACCCAACTACAACCCTCTCTCCCCATGCCATATGTGTAACATTCCTCATGCACTCCTGGCTGCCCTAAACGAAAAACGATGCTTAACTGATAGAGATCCCAGTCCTGCAGGACAGGAGTCTCCCTCCATCTACAAATGTCCTAGCGACTTACAAGGAAGGAAGAAGCCTGACTTCCAAAGACCCATACCTCAGTTTACGGAAGCCCTAACATCACCCTCCCCTCCATAAAATTGAGGGAGGCTAAGGGGGAGGGAAGTGTAATAAAACTGAATTTCTTCTAAGCCCAAAGCCCACTGACAAGGATGTGTGATAGGAGGAAATGTAACATATCTCCAGGAAAACTCCCGACTGTCTTCATGCTTTCCCTCATTAGAGGCAAAAACAGCCTTGACTTGACAATAACCAGGTCTCCCTTATCCTGAAATTCTTCTTTAGCATATGACAGTCCTTCTGGACACCCCATTTGTCCTCACCTTCCTCAGCTCCCAGTCAACCATGCCTCTGTCTGAGCAGCTCTTTCTGCCCCTGGGTCCTGTCCCTGTGTTTTAATAAAACCACCATTTGCACCTAAGACGGACGTCTCAAGAATCCTTTCTTGGTCATCGGCTCTGAACCTCACCCCACCAAACCTCACCTCTGTTCCAAAACTTCATCACTAGTGTCACACTTCAAGAAAATAAAAGCCCCTTGTGCAGGAATTCCCTTATCTTACCACCACCCAATCAAATCTATACCTACATTTGTATTGAAGACAGAGCAGGTTTATTGAGAAGAGCAGACATCCCCAGCTGGGTTTTGTTCTTCCTTGTGCCTGGGATTTGTTCCCTCCAGCCCTCTCCAGGACTCCACTCCCAGGGTCAATATCAAGTTCTCGTTCCAATGGATCCTTCCAGTCAGAAGACAAATGACCTTTTTCTTAAAAACAAAAGGAAAAAACCCAAAACAAAGACTTCCTTTAACCTTCTATCTTCCTATAACAACCTCCATATTTCTCTCCCCACCTCATTCCCAGCATAGCTTGTAAAATATTTGTCTACACCTGTGGGTGTAGGATACCATGTCCCCAAGGGTAGTTGAAAAATCTCTATAAAGAATCCTTATGTGCAGATCATTTTAAGAGAGTCCATTTCCAGATCCAAACTCCATGTGTGCTCTGTAGTATAGGTGATATGCCCATTCTTGGGTCTGATATCAGGATACTCCTCTCCTTCCTGGAAGATCAAGACACTCCTCTCAGACCTTATTAGAGTGTAGGACTTTGGCTGATACCAAAGTTGAAATACCAGTTTTGTTTCAAATAATGCCCTTCTGTGGGCAGTCCTGGGGCTCCGCCTTTAGGGCTTCCTCTCCTTATTAGGGTTAAAGTTAACATTGGAAAGGGGATTTGGGCAGATGTTGGAAGGGCTCTGACATCAGAATAACAATCAGTTTTGCTTAGTGACACTCATTCCTTCATATTTAAATTAAACTACATATTTTTAGGGACATAATAGGAAAAAGCACAAGTGAGGGTTTTAATGGTTTCATTCCATTCCAGTGTGGTTTGGGAAATAAAATAACAGAAAATGAGACTGTTCTGCTTTAAAAAAAAAAATCAACTTGTAGCAGGCAAATATTATTCCAATGAAGTTGATCCTTTCCTACCTCATCATTTTCTTCTTAAAGATTTATTTATTTGGTAGAGAGCCACACACACACACACACACACACACACACACACACACAGAGAGAGAACACAAGTAGGGAGAGCCAGGGAGGGAGAAGCAGGCTTCCTGCTGATCAGGAATGTGGGCCTTTATCCCAGGCCCCTGGGATCATGACCTGAGCCAAAGGCAGCTGCTTAGTGACTGAGCCACCCAGGTGCCCTCTATCTCATTTTTTAAATGTTTAATATTTTCAACACCTAGTTAATAAAATATACATATATTGTGATGAAAAGTTTAGGATTAAAAGTTTCAGATGCCCACTTAAAAATGTGCAAGGTGTGTGAATTCTCATAAGCGGACCATGCACCATACACGCCTATCACTAGCAAACGTGGATGTACTCGGTATCTCTAGGTTCCCGCTTTCCTTAGTGCCCTCTTAATCACATGGTTTCTCTTCCTACCATCCTGGACCTGTATTCTCAATTTGCTTCTCTATTTCATCTCCGCCCCTTTGAAGAGCTTGATTCTGGGTCTTCTGTAGCTATGTGTTCGCTCTCTCACTCTCTCTCTCTCCCTCGATCAGGCTTTCGCAACCAAGCACTATTGATACCTGGTGGGTTATTCTCTGCTGTGGGGCTGTCCTGTGCCCTGCAGGACAGTTTAGCAGCATCTCTGGTCTCTAGCCACTAGATGCCAGCAGCACCCCACCCCCCGCCAAGTGGTGACCACCAAAAATGTCGCCAGATATTGTTCAATCGGCCCTGGGAGCAAAACTCCTTGCCTCCCAGCCCCAGTTTAAAAACCACTGCTTTAGCCGATTCCATTCAGCATCATTGATTTAAGTTCTTTGTAGAAGCTGAAGGCTCTGAAGTTAACGTCTTTAATCCTAACCCGCCCTTGGAGCTGAGAATTACATGGCCAGCTGCCTGCAGCATATTTCTCCATGAATATGTAACAGGAGTCTTATTTTCACCATGATTTCTATCCTGCTCCCTCCTCAACCTGCTCCTGTCCCAGTCTCCCCTAAAGCCTCAGCCCCTGGGATAAATTCCTCCTTTCCCTTTTCTCGTATCTAATCCATCAGCAAAACCAACTGATTTGACCTCCAAAACAGAAGTCAGACTTGCTCACTGCTCTTTATATCCACTGCTCCCATTTGAATCCAAACCCTGAAAATTTTTTTGCACTTCAGACACTGTTAACAGTAATTGGTCCCATGACTACACCTACACAGATATTTTACAAGATCGCTAATCACCGCCAAGTTGCCAAATCCAATAATTAACCCTCAGATCCAAATGACTCAACCTGTCAGTCCTATAGACATAGAAGTCCCTTCACTTCTCTGGAAATATTCTATTTTTTTCATCATGATGTTGGCTCTCCCTTCCTCTTCCACACTGGTCAGTGATGATGGCTCCTTTCCTGGCTGGGTTTTTTTTGAGTTTCCTGACCTTTAGACATCAGTCCTGTGCTCTGGGACTCAGACCTTCTGCTTGAGTTTTCTGTTGTGTAAAAAAAAAAAATTCAGCTGAGTACATTTTAAAGAACCTATTGGTTTTATTCAATGATTCACGAAATGGGCAACATCCTGCTTGCAGACTGAAAGGAGCTCAGAGGAGCAGTACAAAATGAAAGACTTTTATAGGCAGAAGAGAGGAGGAGCAAGGAAATCATGTCAGGCAAACAAGGCAGGTTGGTTATGGCCAGGTGACTTGGCTTCTGGGGATGGCAGGGGTCCAAGGGAGTGGGGATCAGGTAGTGTCTGCTTGCCTGGGCTCAGATTCCATTTCTGGGACAGCTGAAATCATAATTAAGTCTGGTTTAGGGGACATGGGGCTTAGCATAAGCAACTCCATTTTGGGCCTCTTGTTTTGTTTTTAATAGTTACTTCATAACAAATAATAACAAGTTTAGTAACTTTAAACAGCTCAGTTTACTATCCTACCATCTCTAGCTGTCAGGAGGCCAGACACAGCTTAACCAGGGTCCTCGGCTCTGGGTCTCACTCAAAGGAGGAGAGAAGGCGCCCACCAAGCTGTGTTCTCACCTGCAGGTTCCACTAGGGAAGGCTCTGCTTCCAAACTCACTCGGGTTGTTGGCAGAACTCATTTTCCTTGTAGCTGTGTGATTTGGGGGGCAGCCCATGCTGGGGCGGGCCAGGGAGATTCCCCAGGCTGTTAACTGGAAACCATCCTCAGCCCCCAGAGGCTGCTTGCGGTTTCCTGCCATATAACTCTCTCCACAGGTGATTCTGAACTTGGCTCTTTGCTTCTTCAAGTACAGGACAGCCTCTCACTCCAATCAGTAAAACAGTCTGATTTAATATAATGAGATCATAATAGTGACATCTTCTTACCTTGCCAAATTCTACTGGTTAAAAGCAAGTTCTAAGTCCCATACACACTCCCATCCATACTCACAGGACAAATACCAGGGGACAGATATCATGAAGCTGCCTTATCAGGTTGCCAAACACACCTCTGTCCATACTCACTGCTAAGGTAAGCCCACTTCTTCTCAGAGCTTGAACCCTATGTCCTAACGGTGCTCATATTTGTGCCTCCAGCCTGGACCTCACCCATGAATGCCAGACTCGTGTGTTCAGCTGCTGGTTGGGCATCCCCATGTGGATTCAGCCACCATCTCCAGAACCTAACACCTGTTGCCCATCAAAATTGCTTCTCCCGTCGTCTTTCCCATCTTAGCAAGTGGTAACGTCACTGTTCCAGGGCCTCGGGCCCCCAAAATTGTAAAATCATCCCAACTCTTGTCTTTTCCGCACACTCCACACTTAATATATTTACAAATCCTGCGTGTTTTGTCTTCAATATACACCCAGAATCTCCCCCCTTCTCCCTACCCCTGCATCTACTGCTCTGGTCTGGGCCAATACCCCCTCTCACCCAGATCAGTGGTCCTCAACCAGGAGAGTTTTGTGCACCTGCTCCCCCCCAGGGGATTTTGACAGGGTCTGGACACACTTTTCGTTGTCACAACTTGGGAGTGGGAAAGGGCGCTCCTGCGATCTGGTGGTCAGTGCACAGGACAGCTCCCCATAGCAAAAATTAATGTGGCCCCCCAAATGCCAGCAGTATAGAAATCTCAGTCTACATTAATGCAAGTAGCATCCTCACCCCACACACCCCAAAAGTCTGTTCTGCACACAGCAGCCTGAGTGATTCTTTTCTTTTCTCTTGAAGATTTTTATTTATTTATTTGACAGAGCGAGAGAGAGATCCATGTAGGCAGAGAGGCAGGCAGTGGGAAAGGGAGAATCAGGCTCCCTGATGAGCAGAGAGCCCAATGCGGGGCTTGATGCCAGGACCCCGAGACCATGACCTGAGCTGAAGGCAGAGGCTTAACCCACTGAGCCACCCAGGCGCCCTTATCCTTTTCTAATCTAAATCAAGTCAAGCCTCTTCAAAACCATCCAAGCTCTTCTCATCTGGCACAAAGTTAAAGGCAAATCTTTACAATGGCCTTCAAGACTTTATGTGATCTGACCCCACTACCTTCCTTACCTACCTCCTACCACTTGCCGTCTTGCTCATTTTTTGCCCAGCATTATTGGTCGCCGTGTCATTCTTTTAACACACCAGATGTGCTCCCACCTTGGGCTTACTGTTTGCTTTGTGTGGGATGCTCTTCTCCATACAGAACAACTGCTCGTTCCTTAATTTCCTCCAGGTCTTTCCTCAAATGACGGAGAATTCCCTGACACAGTCCCATAGAAAATACCAACCTGCTCCCCTAAACCCCCACACCCCATGCCCACTCACTCAGCTTAGTTTCCTTCCTACCCCACATCAACCCCTGATATGTATGTATATTTATTTGCTTCATTTTTCACTCAACAACTAAAATGAAAACTCCAGGAGGACATCAAATTCATTTTGTTTCTTGTTAACTATTCTGTCTTTAGGGTTTAGAACAGTACCTGACACATAGTAGATGTTCCGTAAATATTGGAGAATTATTTGTTTCTATTTTTGACTTTTCTCTATCCATTCTTTACACAGCAGCCAAAAATCGCATTTTAAAAATGCAAAAGGAATCCCATGACCACCCTCCACCCACCAGTGTAAAACCCTTCAACGGCTTTTCGTTGTGTTCAAGCCACAGCTGACATTCTACAGCCCAGGCCAGATTAAAGATTTCAGAGTTCTTAATCACTGGAAAGACGATGGTGTTGTCACCACCAGAGATATTTAAATATTTTTGAAGATTGGATCCCAAAGTAAGTGTGTGCTAAAAGCCTAGCAAAATCCAAAAGAAGAAGGGGCACTTGGGTGGCTCAGTGGGTTAAGCCTCTGCCTTCAGCTCAGGTCATGATCCCAGGGTCCTGGGATCGAGCCCCACATTGGGCTTTCTGCTCTGCAGGGAGCCAGCTTCCTCCTCTCTCTCTGCCTGCCTCTCTGCCTACTTGTGATCTCTGTCAGATAAATAAAGAAAAAATCTTTTTAAAAAATCAAAAGAAGAGCTGCAGAACTAAAATTTCAGAATCAAGAACTAGGGCCTGGAAACCGGCAAAACACTTTTCTCTTTGTCCATGTCTCATGTTTACTCGTCGCCATATGGCTGCTTTCTTCTCTGGTCAGACTCTTCAAGTGTCCAGGAAGATGGCCATTGCCAGCTTTTGAATCCCATCCAGCAAGGCCAGTCACTCGCCTAAAGAGAGAACCTTGTCTTTCTGTCATTTATATATCAATCCCAGGGAGACTCTGATTGGTCCTATTGGTGTCAGGTGGACCAATCACTATATGGGTTTATATGTGTGCCCATCCTCCCCCAGACTGCATAAAGCACAGGTGAAATTTTTAAAAATTAACATATAATGTATTATTTGCCCCAAGGGTGCAGGTCTGTGATTCATCTGTGTTACACATTTCACAGAACTCACCATATCACATACCCTCCCCAATGTTCATAACCCCGCCACCCTCTCCATACCCCCTCCATCCCTGCAAACCTCAGTTTGTTTTGTGAGATTAAGTCTGTTATGGTTTGTCTCTCTCCCCATCCCATCTTGTTTCATTTTTTCCCTCCCTACCTCCCATGACCCCCTACCCTGCCTTTCAAATTCCTCATATCAGAGAGATCATATGATAATTGCCTTTCTCTGATTGACTTACTTCACTTAGCATAATACCCTCTAGTTCCATCCAAGTCATTACAAATGGCAAGTTTTCATTTTTGATCGCTGCATAGTATTCCTGTGTGTGTGTGTGTGTGTGTGTGTGTGTGTGTTTATTACATATTCTTTATCCATTCCTCTGTTGATGAACATCTAGGTTCTTTCCATAGTTTGGCTATTGTGGACATTGCTGCTGTAAACATTCAGGTTCACATGCCCCTTTGGATCACTACATTTGTATCTTTAGGTAAATACCCAGTAGTGGGATTGCTGGGTCCTAGGGTAACTCTATTTTCCTCTTTGAGGAACCTTCATACTGTGAAGCACAGGGGAAATTATCCAGAGTGAACGGCGTTGTGTACCCAGAAAGAGGAAGATGAGAAAGTACAGCAGTCGGGCACAACACATAGCCCACAGTTTCCACCATTTACATGATCTCTTCGATTCCACTTTGCCCTGCTCCTTCCGCAGGTTCTATGCTTGAACCACAGTGAACCCCCTGTGAATTCGTGGATGGCTTTGGCTTTCTCTTACCTGCATCTGGCCACACCTGCTGCTCTCTGTGCCTAAAACCCTATTTTCTGGCTTGTTATACAAAGATAATACTTCCAGACATTCTTCACACATCGTACACCTCATACATCATCTCCTCCAGGAAGTCTTTGTTTGGACTTAGGGGTTTTATTGTCATTTAGGGATAGTAAGGCCAACAGACCAGGAGATCACTGCCATTGAAAAGACAATTGGTTACTCACAGATCCCAGAAGGAGGGGGCTGGCGGAGCCACCAGGGAGGGGTGGGGGAGGACAAAGGGGAGCACCGAGTTCCGTCAGGATGGGACTGAGGATAAGAGCCTTTATTGTGGTTTCTGTAAGAAAAATGGGGGAAGTAGGGATGGTAGGTTGGGACTGGCTGATTTGGACACTTTCAGCAGGAGCTGGGGTATAACGGCTGTCCCTGGTTGTCTGGTACTTGGCCCTGGGGTGATTCGGACGCTGAGTAACAGTTCCACAGAGAAGGTGGTCAGGATTTGAGACTCTAGATTCATTGCTTTGCATTTAAAAACCTCACTCCCAGCTGAGGGGTAACTCTCTCTAGGAGCTGACCAATCCTGGAGGGGCAGTCCTTCCAGCTTCAGCAAGCACTCATGATGGTCAAAGTATCAAAATATGGAAAATAAAGGACGGTTACTCGTCTTCCCTGATTTTTTTTTCTTTTTAAACTTCTTTTATTTAAATTCAATTAGTTAACGTAAAGTGTATCAATAGTTTCTAATGCAGAGTTCAATTATTCTTCCCCGATATTTTTTTCATCCTCTTCCCCTAAATCAGGTTTCTGTGACCCTTCCTTCTGATCCCATAATAACCAGTGCATATTTCTGTCCTTGCAAGATGACAGCGCCAACAATGGCATCCCAAGTGACAGCATAGCAATGTTCAATCTTCAGATTCCTTTGACGGAATAGGGTGAGAACTTGAAGCCATTTTAATTTCGATGTAATGGATGTGTGACCTCATTTGATGTGGGTAGCCTGTAAGACTGCACTTCTAGTCTTTACTCACGTGTCTTAAAAATATTTTTATTCATATTTTTTATTAAAATGATGACAACAAAACTCGAGGTGTGCTATATATCCTGAATTTCCACCATCACATTCACTTATAGAATCATTGTTCATTCATCCTCATACTGATTATTGAATACGTTTTTTTCCTCTGCATTATTGTGCCTATCTTCGACCTTCCAAATACACAATTAACCAGGAAAATTTAAACTCTGACTGCTCTTTTAAGAAATTCAGGCTTGTAAATATCCGTGCATCAAAAATCAAAACAATATGCCTGATTACACAAGGACCCCTCCCACTGCTGAATGTATGGTGCCTTATTATCTTTGTATGGTGCCTGGGTGTGGATTAGGAAAAGAAGCACCTTCCTTTGCATGGTTGCAGCTGTGTGCTGTGGAGACTGCTTGGGGAGCAAAGCACAGGTTGGTTTTTAGCCCAAAGTGTCTCCTTCTGATAACCCTTAAAACGTCAGGCGAAGATGCTGAATGTGCACTATATTGCCCCAATGGGTGTAGCTCGATTCATGTTCCTCCCTGGGATTTCCTCCGGGACCTGATAGTGTTATACAATAGCAAGTGAGGGACTAACCCATCGCTGTGTAAATTTCTGCTGCCATAATAAAATGTGCATGTTTCTGTTTAGGAATCTGAACACGTATTTGACCTTCTTAGTGATTCAACTTTGAAGCAAAGACTTTTTTCATCTTTTCTTCAAGACTTTGGGTTAAATTAAGGGGTGCTCTGAGATTTTAAGGCAAATTGTCACGAGTCAGCCTTTATCTACAGTTACTTATCTCTGTAAACAGATTTTTCTCAAGACACAAAATACACGTACACACAAAATAAAACACAGATACAGTTTAGATGCCGACTCAAATTGTCAGCCAGGGCTGTTGAGTCCACATTTTTTAATCATCCCAGGTGATTGATTATATTAAGTGAATATTAGCAGTTACAAAATAAATCTACAGTAATACAATGTACTTTTATCATTTTTTTTACATTAATGGTTTTTGGTTAATTTTTCCTGTTTCTTAAAAAATAATTAAAAAAAATATAGCTCTTCTATAGTCCGAATATTTTTGTCCCTCTCAAAAGTCATATGTTGGAGGGACGCCTGGGTGGCTCAGTGGGCTAAGCCTCTGCCTTTGGCTCAGGTCATGATCCCAGGGTCCTGGGATCGAGCCCTGCATTGGGCTTTTTGCTCAGCAGGGAGCCTGCTTCCCTCCCTCTCTCTGCCTGCCTCTCTGCCTACTTGTGATCTCTGTCTGTCAAATAAATAAATAAAATCTAAAAAAAAGTCATATGGTGGAACCCTAATCCAAGTGTAATGACATTTACAGATAAGGCCGTTAGGAGATTATTAGGTCATGGTGGTGGGGCCCTAACAATGAGATCAGTGCCCTTATGGGAAGAGACAGGAGAGAGCGAATGATATGATATACTACATATAATATATGAAATATTATCATAATGTTATATCATTATATCAAAATGAAATGCAATAAATAAATAAATAAATAAATAAAATTTTAATGCAATAATTAAATAAATTACAATAGAAGATTATTCAGCTTAACAAAGGAAGGAGTGTGGGTGATGTCCCTGGTGGGCCATGCTGGCTCTTGGCTGGGACCTAAGCCAGGCCCAGACTGAAAACCTGCATCGTCCCACCAACTTGGGGTTTCCTCCTATCTGCCCCCCAAAGGACAAGTGTCCAGGGTCAGAGCATGGGGACAGAAATAGCCTCAGTTAGTTCCTACACTAAGAGTAGCTTTGGAAACTTCTGAAAACCCAACTCATCATCCATCTGGCTATGAAGGGACATCTACGACATTAATCCCATGACCCATGTTTTACTTTGTAGAATTCTAAACATTCAATAAGCTTGTGAGTGGTCTATTTATTTGCAAGCTTAGGTTGCTGCTTCTTGCCTTTAAAAGCCAAGCACTGTAGTTGCTACCATAGGTCGGTACAGTCTTTTACAGTTTTCAAAGCACTTATGAGTTCTTCCCCTATTCTTTACTTCTGAAAAGCAAAATGTGTATCATTCAATGATGTAATTAGTTTGAACAGAAAAGAACTTTATTGAACATTATCAAGGACCTTGAAGAATGCCCGGAGGGTCAATGCCAGGTTCTGGTGCTGTACCACCACAGGACTGCCCAGGAGAGATAGTGCAGTGATACCCCAACAGTTGTCCCTGGATGGAACCATGGGCATGGCTGCTCAGAGAACTCCAGTCTTTTGCATCCATCCTTAGAAACAGATCCTACCTTCTTGGTGCTTGCTTCTTCTTCTCCCATCAGAGACTCATGTGGCTGCATTTGATGGGCAGACCTTGTATCATTTGCAAAGTAATTTCTGGCTTCTCTTCAGGTAGAAAGTCAACATGGGAAAATTCCTCAGAGGTAGGAAGAGTGTCCAAAGCATGCTGACTGTTGCAAATTACAACAAACATGACAAACAATACCACTGACCATCAGAAGTGGGGTTTTAATGTCTTGAAACAGTTATTATTGGGTTTTAATGTTACTGGGAATCATTTACTGTAGGTTCCCAAGATATCTGATAAGAGAGCACCTTTTAGATTTCTCTAACCAATAATGTCTGCATTCTAATCCTGCAGAAAAAAGTTCTCTGAAAGTGCTGACCAGTTTTGATTGCAACATGATTTCTCAGCTGATTCTTTTCATATCCTATTTGAAGCAGAGCTCAAAGCTCTCTACTCAGTGGGTGGTTGTATAATTGTTTTAATTCATTTGTTAAACATAATTATCTTTCTTCACTTATGTTCTATTCCTTGGATATATGCTCAGCAACTAGATCCCTAATGGTGTGCAGCATGTGAGGGAAGGGGTGTTACATCGTTAAGGTGGGGACACATCTTCATTTCATGTTTCAGGGACTTAAGCTGTTTCTTTTGACACCTGGGGTCTAAGTTAATGAGATAATTCTTTGATAGCTTTATGTGAGCGAATTCTGCTTGTCACATGCTATAGGGGACCTGGAGAAGATGGAAGAAGTAAGAGAGCAGAGGATAGGTGGGGTGCCTTTGTTCAGTGAGCATCCCCTCATGTCAACCACCAACCCAATCATTAACTCTGTGCGTTTAAACACAGACATCCTGAGACAGATCAAAGACAGGTTCTTGGAAACAGGTCAGAACATATTCTTGGGAAAAAGGGTTATGCTAGTGGACCCTTGTGAATCTGAGGTATCTTCCTCCTAGAGACCTGGGTGTTTTGTAGACAACCTCTCATCCACCTTTTTGCAATGTCCCCGCAAGGCACTTCTTCCCAAGTCTGGGAAAACTGAAGAATATTAGAGTCTGTGCTCTTAGAGATGAGGGAAGGTGTCAATGAATCATCCTTCTGGGTTCTAATCTAGACTGACAACAGATAAGAACCAAGTTCAATCAAATGTGATAGGTATTGAGTGATAGATGAGTCAGCATGGTTTAGATTCAAGACCAAAATAGTCTTGAATTTTCCTGTGCCCTGAATTGAAAAATGGTGCCCAGGGAATAGTGTACCTGGCCCGATCCAGCCATGCTTACCCCAAGAATATGAAGATTTCCCCCTGCATTTTCTTTTGAAAGTTTTATGGTTTTAGCCTTTACATTTAAGTCTACAATCTATTTCCAGTTAATTTTTGGATATAGTGTGAGGCAAGAGTGATGATTTGTTTTCCCATACATACATGCAATGATAGAAATGCTTTCCAGCCTGTCCCCAAGAAGAATGAGCCTGGGTCTTTCCCACTGTTTCCTGGCAATGGTCCAACACAGCTTTCCTTCAGAGCAGGCAAATAACTGAAAGAAAATCCTCAAATTTAACAATCTTGTCTACTGGGTTTCAATGGAAGTTCATGCATTTTATCCACTCCCCCTTTTCAACCTGCTTTCTATAGAGAACATCAATTCACCTGTTGGAATTAAACCTGAAAAAAAAGGGCAACAAATTAAGCCACTTACAAGAGTAAAAAAGAGCAGACACCCCTATTTTTGCGAGTAAAAAAGAGCAGACACCCCTTCCCCATCCTATGCGATGGTGCACTTCAAAGCCTTGTCTAAGCAAATCTTAGAATGTAGAAGTTGTAGGGAACAGAATGCTCATCAGTTTGATGAACGTTGGAAACAGTGATCTTTGCAGCTTCAGTTTATAACAGTGAGCTCGTGCATTCTTGGATAGCTGTCCATTACTGATGTGTGCTGGATTAGTTTTACAGTTTCACCTGAGGAGCAGAAGTCTGTTGTAGCTGTTTTATGAAGAGTCCAGAAATTCTGCTTTTAAAAAAACAGGCTAAATGCATACAGCAACATTTATTACACAGAAAGTGCAGCAAGTCTACAAGGCCAGAAGCAAAAGTACTGATGAATGGATGGAAGCAGTAGCTAGGACTATAGACAATCCTATAGCAAGAGAAGACTGTGATGCTTCTGGCTGGTCCTGGAAATCTTCTGGAGGCTTCAGTACCTGGTGTGATCATTTAGTCGTGAAGAGGGCACATCGGAAGGGGTGGTGTGGTGAGCAAGGGCACAGGACAGGGGCCGAGCACATCTGGCAGGTGGCAAGTGCACTGTCAAGTTGGGGCCATGAGAGACTGGGGTCAAGGCAAGCTGCCAGGAGCCAGGAAGCCTCCTGAAAGCCCAAATATCCCAGAAGAGCATATCCTCAAATCATGATGATAAGGCTTACGACGATTTAAATGCTGTTAAATGGGAATTTTGCCTTTCAAACCATGCTATACCTTTGATTGTAAGATGTATCCCAATTTCAAAGATGTTAGATTGTGTGGGGGGAAAAGCACAAGTCAGTGTGCTAGCCAGCCTCGGGGAGGACCAAGAAGATTTCCATATCCTGGTATCTGCACGTGTGTTGTACCCTCCCACATCTGGTGTGACTAACAGGATATAGCAGAATTGGGGGTGAATCAGTTACAGAATTAGGTTATGAAAGACACTGAGGCTTCTGTTTTGTTCTCTCTCTCTTTTCCTCTCTTTCTCTTCTCTCTCTCTCTCTCCTTTCTTCCTCTATTCCCCCTCTCCTTCCCTCTCCCTCCCTCCCTTTCTCTCTCTTTCTCATTCATCATTAGCTCTTGTGGACACACAGGTCTCCCTGTAGATACCCGGGTGGCAAGGAACTGAAGCTATCCACACCTGCCACCTGCACAGAATTGAGGTCTGTCCATCATCACATGTCCTTCAAACAGCTGTTTAATGGCAATCTCATGAGATATCTCAAAGCAGAAACACACAGCTCAACTGCTTCCAGGTGCCTGACCTTCAGAAACTGTGTGAGATCATAAGTACTTAAATATATTGTTTGGGCTGCTAAGTTTGGGGGTAATTTATTGCACAGCCATAGAGGAACAATTCTATAATCAGACTCAAAAAATGCCTTATTCCGTTTGTGTACTCAGCGTCAGTCTGACGTTCAGAAAGAGATATGCCCGCCTGAGGCTGCTTAGAACCTGCAGTGCCTCAGAACGGGGGGAGACTTTAAAGAGAGGTAACAAAAAATGGGGAAAGGGAATGTAGACATACAAAGAAGAACCATTTTGCTTCTCTATGTCCTTCTTTCTAAAGAGTAGAAAATATACTTTCCCAGAAAGAAACAAACTCAGAAGGAAAGAGTAGGATGAAAGTTACCTTTAGCAGCCTATAAACAGATACTCAAACCAAAAACACTGGAAACTACAAAAAGATGCCAACTGTTTTAAAAGAAATGGCACACGACGTTAGGTATGAATAACTCATGCAAATTGAAGAGGTAGACGTGGTCAAATTGTTCAGGAGCCACCAAAAGAATGTGAATAACATTTTATTGAAAAGAAGGAATACTGAAATTCTGAAAAAAAAATGTTTTATTAGGTAAAAGAATGAATAGATAGATAGATAGATATAAGTTTTCTAGGGTTCCTATTACAAGATACCAGAAGCCTGGAGGCTGAAACCAAAGAAGTGGACAGTGTCACATTTCTAGAGGCTACAATGTTGGTAGGACATGCTCGTTTTGTAGGTATTGTGGATGGATCTGTTCCAGGCCCCTTTTCCAGCTTGAAGTGTTGCTCTGGCTTTGGACTTCTTCACCGGGCCTTCTCCCTCAGTGCATATCTGTGTATCCGCACTCTCCCTTCTTAGAAGCACACAAGTCCTCCTGAATTAGGGGCCCAGGCTACTCAAATATGACCTCATCCTAGGTAGTGACATCTCCAGGGACCCTATTTCCAAATAAGGTCATGCACCCAGGTGCTGGGGTTTAGGTCTGGGATAGTTTATATATATAAACACACACACACACACACACACACACACACACACGTGTGTGTATATGTATTCCTATATATATCTATGTCTATAGATAGAAAGGGAGGAAGGAGTAGACAGGAAAAAGAAAATATGCCTAGAGAGTTAATAGACTTCACCTTTAAATTTTCAGCAATGACCTTCAGAATGAATGACTGAAATTCTATTGAAAGAAAAGACCTGGATAGGTCAGTGAAAAATAAACTCTACATAGGAGGATGCAGAGGCTAGTATAGATTTTGTGGAAAGATAAACGATGGAAAGGGCTAGACCGTACCCAAAGGAATCCTGAAAGGCTGCTTTTCCGAGGTCTTGAGAAGAGACAATGGAAAGACAACCAATCCATGAACAGAGAAAGAAACCATTGCAGAACAACAAGGGATCCTTTTAGAAAGACATGGCTATCCTCAAGGTATCTGCATGCGATGAGAAAACTCACTGAGATCCACCACATTCAAGCCCATCCAACAAGGCTCCAGACACTTTTTGGAAAGCTTGTCTTTCTTTCATGGAGAGAGAATGAGTGAGAGAGAGCATGAGAGAGGAGAAGGTCAGTGGGAGAAGCCGACTCCGCCAGGAGCTGGGAGCCCGAGGCGGGCCAAGATCCTGCCAGTCTGGGGTCATGACCTGAGCCCAAGGCAGTCACTGAACTAACCGAGCCAGGCAGGCGCCCGTCTCCAGAAATGGGTCAACAACAGCTGAGGAGCACCTGGGCGGCACCCTCAGTGAAATGCCCAACTCTGGGTTCTGGCTCAGGGGGTGATCTCAGGCTCTTGAGATTGAGCCCTGAGGCTAGCTCTGGGCTCAGGGCAGAGTCCACTAGGTCTCTCTTCGGGTCCTGTTCTTTCCCCCTTCCCCATTAAGAGTGCTCTTGCCCTGAAACCAACTAGGAAAAGCCTTCACAGAAATAAACAATGGTTGAGAGGGGGAGAGGTGGGGAGAGAAGCGACTGGTCTGGGGCGAGTGGGAGGTGCCCGAGATGCTGCCCACCCTGCCAGGGCCGGGCTCCCTCAGCCGCCACCACCACCGCCTTGCGACGCCGTCGCAGCCAACGCTGCAGCAAATCCCGCCGCCCCCGCCGCCCCCGCTGCTGCCCCCGCCGCAGGTAACAGCTGAGCCCAGGGAGCCTTGACACAAGCCTCCAGGAGCTACTCCAGGGCCCTCTGAGCGCGCTTGCTTGAGCCGGCGGGGCCAAAGAAAGGTCCAGGGAGAAGGCGAGGGCGGCGCCCAGGCATCCCCGGCGGGGGAGGGGCAGGCAAGACCTGCAGGGAGATCCCCTTGGGATTGTTGGAGCTGCTGCAGGGCTTCAGGCTGCACTTGGCGATGCACTAGCCTGAGGACCCTGCCCTGCATCTGGCTCTTTCCTGAGCAGGGAGCCTGTTTGGCCCTCTCTCCCGGCCTGTCTCTCTCCCTCCTTCTCCACTCTGTCTGTCCAAGGAAGGAAGAAAAACTTCCAAGTAATTATCAAACAACCCTCCTGATTCTTGTCGTTCATTAGGACCCCATCCATCAACATTTGATTTTTACTTCTTGAATGGAAGGAATTGCTTGTTTGATAGACACATTGGACAGAAAGACAGAGATAAAAAAAAAAAAGAAGAAAAGAAAGACAGAGATAGTGATAGAGGGAGCCCAACTGGAGAGGGAGTACAAGCAGTGCAAGTGGGAGAGAGAGAAGCAGGCTTCCTGCTGAGCAGAGAGCCCCAAGCAGGGCTTGAGTCCCACATTGGGCTCTCAGCTCAGCAGGGAGCCTGCTTCCTCCTCTCTCTCTGCCTAATTCTGCCTACTTGTGATCTCTGTCAAATAAATAAATAAAATCTTTTATAAAAAAATTAAAAAATAACTTGTCATGTCTGGAATCAGGAGCATATGGAAAAAGAAATATCTGAGGACAATACTTCTGCCATGTTTTGTGCCTTGTTAATATTTTAATCAGTCAGGCAACTTTTAGCTTTATTGAAATATCTGCTAAGATACCAGCAGTGCCTTTTGGAGCCCTATGACTATAAAAATTAACTGCAAATATCCAAAATGTTTACTATGATGTCACTATTTATGGCCACCACCAAGTATGTTTCAGAAGTCAGCATAACTGTTACTCTTCCGTAAGGCAAAAGGGCATGTTTTCAGGAGTTCCATCTGCTGTACCAGGAGGTGAATCAGGTAATGATTTTTGTGTATAAAATAATTCACTTTTCAATCTAACATTCCTCATTCTACATTATAATAATAAAAACTAGGAGGAGACTAAAACAAACAAACAACTACAACTACAACACCCAGCTTTTCCTTCAGTGGAAAAGTAAATATAACCTTATGAGTAGCCTGAAATTTATTTTTAAATATTTTTAAGATAAACGTTTTTGTTAGAAAACCATGTATTTTATATTACTAAGAAATAACAGGTGAGTTTTATTAACTTCTAAAAAGTCTAGTTACTTTCATTTATCTATTAAGTCATCTCTTTATGAAGTAGAACATGATCACACCTATTGTATCTACCCAAGTTTGTATGCTTTGGTTATTTTATGTTTGCTATTTCCTTGCTTAATTTTTAAAATATTTGATACATAATAGTATCTTTAAGTCCATCTATGGTTTAACAGAATTTGTTTGAACTTCATAAAAATGTACCATACTTTTTGCACTGTCCTTGTTTTACTTCTCTATTAACTTTCCAAGATTTATTCACTTTAGAGTGTATAGCTATCGTTTATTTTTATTCCTCCATAATGCTATGTTTACAAATTTGTATTTATCTGTACTTTTAAGAAAACTTAATTATATACCATTTCTCATCTCACATAACACTCATGTTACTTCTGCACTTATCCGATATTATGTAACTGAAAACCACAACTCAGCAACAATATAACACCATTTTTCAAAATTAAATGGCTTACCAGAATTCTTTAATTCTATCCTTTATTTGTACTAGATGACCCTTTATTCTGGTATTTGGCATTGTTTATATGAAGGAAAGCTTATAAGTTGATATTCCATAAATAAAAGGATTTATTATGATTGATTAATTATTTTCATTTAGAATGCATAGAATATGGTTGATTTAATATTTATATCTTACTCTCTGCCTGGAACATAGTGCTATCTATGTAATAGCCTCTAAAATATTAAGTTAATTACCTAGACTTTAAACTGCATATTAATAGGAATAACATACAGAACTCTTCTCGGATTGGGACACCTGGGTGGCTCAGTCAGTTAAACGCCTGAGCCTTTAGCTCAGGTCATGATCTTAGGGTCATGGGACTGAGTTCTGCAACAGATTCCCTGCTTAGCTGGGAGTTTGCTTCTCCCTCACCCTGCTGCTCCCCCTGCTTGTGTTCTCTTCCACTCTCTCTCTTACAAATAAATAAAATTTAAAACATAAATTCTTCTCAGATAGCTAATATATAATATCGTCTTTGTATACATCAAAGGGAAAGTGCCATATGATACTGAAATTCAGACGACTTCAAATTCATTTTTTAACCAGTAAGAAAGTACTGGAAACAAGCCAAAAATGTCTTCAATGAATTAAAGAAATAGATTGATTTTCAATATCTTAATGTTTCTAAAATAAATTGCAAGTTTTTTATACTAGATCTCAGTGTAAATATTCATTAAACAAGGATATTCTAAAAATAAACCTGAGAAAACTACTTGACATATATGATGACAAAAACGAGTTTGACAAAGTCAGTTTGGGTAAAACTTACAACAGCTACCACCTGAAACTCTTGTTCTATGATTTAATTATTTTAATTTACAAAAATACAAAAATAATATATCCGGGTAAGTATTGATAGCTTTGAAGGTATGTTCTGGTTGTGCACTGTTTACTATTTAAAGGGGAACGAAATATGTGATGCTTATGGTGTGACTATATTAAAATTCAACAAGTTCAGAAGCATACAAGGAATAGAATAAAGACAAAAGATGACCCTTACTTATCCTAAAGATAGACAATGGTATATATATGCTAGTAGGGGAGAGAATCCAGTCAGTAGATGGAGGATGTGGTAGTGGAAAAAAAAAGACACAACGTTTTGGTTGAAACTTTAGCACTATATTTAACAAAGTGAGATTGTGTGTTAATAGCCTTGAATAAAATCCAAAAATTATTTTCAATTCATTGAAGATTATTTAGGAAAAACTTGAAAAATACAACTTGATAAGGATTCCAATAAAAGATTCATAAGCAATACAAGTTTCAGAATTTTCAGTATATTTTCCCTAAAAAGCCATTTGATTTAAATTAAAAAGAATTCTATTTTCCTGCCACTTAAATAAGAGGAAATTATTGGGTTTTGTAATAAGTCAATAGAATAAATTTACATATCTTTAGAAAACTGACATGCACACTAATTTAAAAATAATAGTGCTTAATCTGTTCAGCAAACATTTGTAAAATTCCTTGCCGACAGCTAGCTCTGGAGTTCTGCTAGGTGAGTAAGGCCATGTATGTTACTGCTCAGAGTACTGACGCAAAGCAATTGTCCCCTTCACATCCATTTTTTGCTGTTGATATGTTATGCTATGTTGTTTAGAGATCCATAGATGGCCCTACATGAAGGCTTTTTTGTGTGTGTATTTGGGTGACTGTGATTTAACTTTCAAATAAGATGGCTCCTGATTTACAATGATTCAACTTATGATATATTTTGCAATGATGTGAAAGTGAAAGTGATTCAGTAGAAACTGTACTTTGAATTTTGAATTTGGGTCTTTCTATGGGCCAGTTACATGTGGTATGGTGCCGTCTTGTGATGCTGGGCAGGGGCAGTGAGCCACAGCTCCCAGTCAGCTAGAAGATGACAGGGGTGAACACCTGATATACTTACAACCATTCTATATATAACCATTCTTCTTTTTTTTAGTGTAATATTTAATAAATTGCATGTGATATTTGATACTTTTTTATAAAATAGGCTTTGCTTAAGATGATTTTGCCCAAATGCAGGCAAATGTAATTGTTCTGCATATGTTTAAATAAGGTTAAGGTAAGCTATGATATTTGATAGTTTAGGGGTATTAAATGCATTTTCAATTTTTTAATGTGTTTCTCTGTACATAGCCCCCTTGTAAGCTGAGGAAGATCTCTATATGAATATGTAGCCTTGGTATGGCTTACATATTATTGGCATGAAACATCTAGAATAGTACATGTGCCATATAATTGTCTACAACATCAAACAAGTTTCTTGAAAACTTGTGTCAAAGGGGTTATATCTTTAAGGATTCTTATTTCAGAAGGGTTCTCTCTTTTCAGAAGTTAAGTGAAAATCTGACCAAACTAAACATTTTTCCATTTTCCTTAGTGAGCAAAGAGAGCTAAAATCTATCTGCCATTTTCAACACTGTACTCAACGATTGTAATTCTAATTTAAGAACAGATTATTTATATCAAAACCACATGTTGGCCTAATCTTATACAATATTCATAAATCTCACTCAGAGCCTTGGATACTTTTATTTGTTGAGTCTATATGGTACTACGGACAATCATCTTTTTGACCTCATAGCTTCATGTATGTCTATACTTTTGAAAATATATGCATCATAGTTCCATTGTAAAATGCCTGGGTTATAAAATGTGCTATGCTATCAAAATGGTAATAAGAACATACAAATGACCTGATGTAATGAACTGGACCAGATTGCCGGATATCACATTTCATACCAGAAAGATTCAGTGGTAAGTTTTAAAATGGCCAGCTATACTTTGACTGAATTATAACTCATTTAACTTCTTCCTTTTTTTTTTAAAGATTTTATTTATTTATTTGACAGAGAGAGATCACAGTAGGTAGAGAGGCAGGCAGAGAGAGGGTAAGGGAAGGAAGCAGGCCCCTGCTGAGCAGAGAGCCCGATGCGGGACTCGATCCCAGGACCCTGAGATCATGACCTGAGCCGAAGGCAGGGGCTTAACCCACTGAGCCACCCAGGCGCCCCTCTTTCTTTGTGTACAGTATTATACATTAGTCAGTGTTATAGTAAATAAGTACTTTGGACAGATGTAAATATGCTGTAATAAAAAATGTTTTTCTTCTTTCTTTTAGTCCTTTTAACTTGTAAAACTAGCCACAAATACCATGCCTCCCCCAAAATAATTTGCAATCCAAATTTATCTCTAAATGAATTTATTGCACAGAAAAAATTATATATATATACACATTTATAGTAGACATGTTCAAAAATAGTTACACAACAGCAGGGCCATTAATGTAAGCAGTATAGTTGTTTTGTTTTGTTTTGTTTTTTTCTTTAAAAAAAAAAGAGGTTATGTGAAATATTGGAATTTTATTTCCAGACCTAGTATTTCAAGACAGTTAACTACACTTACGGTGTCAACAGCCTCTTTTTGGCAGTATGATTTTATTGGCTCCATGGAATAACAGCAAGAATTTACTATTGCTTCTTTCTTTTATGACACACACAGAAAGAAAAATTGACACATTTACTCAAGACCAACCAGAATCATTTTAACCTATCAAAATTGATGGGAGGCCTTCACTGCCAAAGTCACTGCTGGGTTTTCACAATTCATTGCAGACAATCTGCTACTCCTATTATGATAAAGGAGAGAAGAGTCATAATCAGGGAAGAAAGCTAGATTAATACTTGTAATTATCATTGAATTATTTAGCCTGCCATAGGATTATTATTATTAGTGTCATTTGATAATTTTCTCTCATTTTATTAAACACAACTGTGAGTAATTACCCTACCTAATATTTCTCTGTATTGGCTGACTAGCTAGCAAACATTCATGAAAATATCCATTAGCCACACATATAAAATGCTTCATTATGATGCTGTTGAATCAGAACATACCACTACCTGATCCTGTAGCTCTTTGAGGATTTGCAAATCAACTAATTATATGTTTCTTGGATGCTTCCCATACAATTAGAAAATTTATAATAGAGTCCATGAACATGATTAGTTTTACCATTTTAAACCAGCAATCACACCTTGATTTTTACAACAAAAGCAGGAATATAAACACACACATTTGGATCAGTTTTCTGATGGTCTGTCCAGACTTCAAAATCCTATTCCTCAAGATAATGTACACCAAAGTTCTGGATTAAACAAGAAATTACATGGCACCTGAACACTTGGTTTAATATTCTCAAAAGGACTATGCAACTTATTTCTTACATTATGACATTGTTTTACAAAGATCCACACTTTTATAATGTTAATATTTTTAATAATCAAAAAAGTCAATTAATCATGATTAAAAATCAAACATAAAAATTTCTACTTTTTGCTTTTGCCCCCTCCATTTGGAACTTATTTATAGCCTGATAATTCAAAGGTCCCAATGTTTATGAAAATCTGGACAGAAATAGCTCTACGATCCCATCCAGAACTTGATATTAATCTAAGTCTTTTGGCTTCATTTATCCTGAGAGCAAAGAGTAGGACAAAGGATTTGAGTACTGTTAGTTTATCTGGGAGATTATCCAAGGTAGAAAAGAATGGGAAAGTGAGACAGTGAAGAAGCAACTTTGTCAAAAAGGTATATTGTTGATATAATTGTTGTGGATAGAAAATGAAGGCTTGCTTTTACTGAAAGTTCCTGAGAAACTTCTTTAAGTCGTCCTCATAAAGACCTGAATACTGGCAATGTTATCTATGGTTCTTATTTCCACTTCACTGAGAGTTGTCCTCAGAGGACATTAACTCTCCTACACTTTTGGGTTGTGTTGGAAACATTCTAAAATGAGAGATAGAACATGAGATGCAATCAGTGTTAAGTAACTGTGATTTCCCATGGAACTATCCACCACAGGTGTGGCTATAATCAGGTTTTGGGCCTTGATATCAGAGGTATTTGAGGCAGTATCATTTTAGGTTAATCACTATATCTGAAATTTCCAAAAACTTCAACTGATGAAACTTTGATTATAAATCTATAAATATAACAATAAATCTACTGTATTCAAATTATTTTCATAGAAATTCACAGACAAAGCATCAATTGATTAATATTTAAATGTTACAAAATACTGAACTGAAAGAATTTGGTCATATAACAACGTGTAAGAAGTAGAACTTCAGTTTAGGTTAGAACTCAGGATGCATTTGAGACTCAGTTAAGAAATTGAATGGACGCCTCGGTGGCTCAGTGGGTTACGCCACTGTCTTCCCCTCAGGTCATGATCCCAGGGTCTTGGGATCCAGCCCCAAATTGGGCTCTCTTCTCAGCAGGGAGCCTGCTTCCTCCTCTCTCTCTGCCTGCCTCTCTGCCTGCTTGTCATCTCTCTCTGTCAAATAAATTAAAAAAATCTTTAAAAAAAGATATTGAATGGATGTCTGACTATCTTATAGGTTTGCTAAAAATCAGTGACTTTGTGTTCACATGTGGCTATGCAGGAATTTTTAACTTTCTCTAAGAAGTTATTAGATTTGATTATATAATGGCAGTAAAGGATGGGGAAAAGCAAAGTACAAACCCCATAAAGACAAAGACACAGAGTATGAGAAAAGAGTAACAGATAAGAAGAATCAATGCATTTGAGGAAAATGGGAATTGAAATACACAATGATTGTTGATTTTTTTAGATGGAGAAAACAAAACTAGCTTGCAAGAAGGAAATAACAGAAGACATGTTGTGATGTGATACAGAATCCTGGAAAAGGCAGTAACGTGGAATAAAGGAGTAGGGAGAGCATCTCAGGTAATTTGGATAGGAAGGAGTTAGGAGGTAATTGCATGATAAATTTTATATGGCCCACTTAAATGCACAGATTTCTCTTCTTTAATTTATATGGAGAACAGGGTGTCCTTTCTCTTCCCTTTCAGAGAACCAGAGGTGCACTCTTTCAGACTGAAAACATGAAAAGCTCAGGACTCAGTTGCTTAAGCACAGCTGAGAGAACATATTTCAATTAAGATTTACATTTTGCTGTATGTAGTAGACTGTCGAAAGTGGTTTAACCATATTTTTTCATTTAAGAAGACTACAGAGAGTGTTTCTGGTGTTGGTTCAGAGTCTTAAGAAAGTCAAGTGAAATATCTTAGAGGTTTTCATGGGTTTTTATTCACGGTTGCAAAAATTGCTGTTGGAGTTCTCACCATTAAGCCCACATTTCTGGCAGAAAGATAGAGGTAAAAGAGAATGATATCTTGTAAGACTGATACTTTGTCATATGGTTACAATGTAACTAGGAAAGAGACAATAAAATATTTGATGTTGTTTTAAGTTTCCTTGTTGTCAATCCCTCAGTGCTTTCTGATATTAAAGGAAAAAGTAGATGGATATTGACCTGGTAACTATCAACACCTGTCAGTCTCTCTTGGATAACCAATATCTCTATAATCTCTTCTTCCCAGTAAAAAAAAATATATATTCATAACCCACACTGTGCCATCTCAAGTTACTGCACCAAGATAAAATTACAATGATTTTTAGTCATTCCAAATGGACAGAATACCCTTCCTTATGATATCATGTCTTATAATTGGCTTGCTACCAATATACCCAGATGTGACTGTGGAAGAGACAGGAAAAAAATAATAATATTTATACATTCCTTGGGTTGACCCTGTTTACACAGATGCATTACTATTAGAAAAGGTTGGTTTGGGACATTGGAATGAATTTACTTAATGGGTCTGTATGTAATTGGATTGGAGGTAATTTTTAAATTCTACAAAAATTATTAGAATTCTATCTTATTCTCTTTTGCTAATTTTCACATGTTAACAAAGCCAACGTTTTTGTCTAGCAGACAAGATCTTAAATACTAACAAAACTCAAATTTTTCCTTTTTTTTTTAAGTTTGAGAGCCTCATGTTCTCTCATGCTGCTTTAAATACAACTCAAAAAAAAAAGGAGCTAAATGGGGCAGTAAGACCAGATTTCTTATTTTATTTTATTTATCTTATTTTTAATTACAAAATTAAAGATTGTATTTATGTATTTGAGAGAGAGAGAGCATGAGTGGGGCAGGGGGAGGTAGCTGCAGAGAGAGACTGAGAAGTAAACTCCCTAAGGAGCAGGAAGCCCGATATGGGGCTCCATCCCAGGATCCTGACTGAGATCATGACCAGAGACAAAGGCAGGTACATGTGCAAAATCCCTTTTTTCTGGGAAACAGTACTTTACAAGAGATGTTTGAAAAAGTACTGGGGAATCAACTTTAATCGGAGATACAAAAATTTAATTGACTTTTGTAAAGCTACAGGGATCCAAATGATGGGAATCCGAGCCCGTTTAGGTTGTGGACCACAGAGTATTCTCTGTAATATTTTATTTTCTTCCATGTCTACTAACTCCAGTCCAAGTTCACTGATCTCTTTTTAGATAGTGCAAAACATGGCAAAGAATACTAAACAAGTGCCCAATATTCTACATTTATTATATCATTTCTAACATATAGAAGTGTGTTATCAAGGTTGGTTCTGTGAACGAACATAGTTATGCTAAAGTGTGTTTTGTTCTCCAAGAAATTAAATGCATGATTAGCACACAATTATAAAATACTTGTGTCAAGAATTTTTATTCAAAAATTAATAAGAGAAGCAGATATTAAAACTAGTTCACATGGTAATTTGGGATATAAGCAGAGTTGAGCAGCAGAGGTGCTCTGGGCCCATAATTTGGGTTATAGATTTTATGTTTTCTAATGAAAAATCATTAACTTGTATTATTGTTAACAAGAATCTTGTGCATTACCAGCAGTTTTCTACATTATAACCTCTTGATCTACAGTTTGTAAATAACTTTGTCAATAGCAAGCTAATAAATGGTGTGACTCCAAAGGATTGAGAGAATCTCCAGAGTTTGTGCTACATAATGCCCAGGACTCCATTGAAAGAACACCTAAGAATTTATTTTGCCCAAAAATTTGATCATTTTTTCCACTGTCCTTACCTATTTTCCAAACCTAGTCCTTTTGCTTCACCTTTCAGTCTGCGGACAACCCTGTATCTGATTGACGTGTTAATTCTGGGAATGTTTTGCAGATGAACTTGCTTGCCAGAGGTGGTTCCTCTAATTGATGTCTAAGAACCCTAATTAGTTAAGAATACTTTTTTCTAACTCTTCATTGGTATTTATTATTATTATTATTATTATTGCTAATATCTCTATTATAAATAATTCACAAGGGCATCTATCTGACAAAAGGCAAAGAGCTGGCTACTAGTAGAAAAAGTACATTTGACTCTGTCAGTGAAAATGGTAAAGGGATTTGAGAAAATAAGGCAAAGCACTGGAATTATGTGTTAAAACTTTAAATATTATAGACACATTTACTTAATTTCTAATACTGTTGTTGCTTATAATTAAATAAGATGTTTTCCATGATCCACGCATTACAGCAAATATATTGTTTATACAGATTAAATTTTCATTAAAAGGGTCGCCTTGGTGGCTCAGTTGGTTAAGCAGCTGCCTTTGGCTCAGGTCATGATCCCAGCGTCCTGAGATCAAGTCCCGCATCAGGCTGCTTGCTCGTCCGGGAGCCTGCTTCTCCCTCTGCCTCTGCATGCCATTCTGTCTGCCTGTGCTTGCTCTCTCGCCCACTCTCTGATAAATAAATAAAATCTTAAAATAAATAAATAAATAAATTCTCATCAAACAATTGTAAGTGTATTATATTGTAGGATGATGATCAGAATTTTGCAGATGATAAAACTGAAATTTAGAAAAGTATGTCTCTTCAAATCCCTCATACAATATCTGGCCTAGATAGAAGGATATACTATAACAATTGAGGAAGATAATTGAGATTACTTAAAATGATAAACTTTACTGTTTAGGGTTTTTTAAAAGTTTGCCACAGATTCAGATTCTTTTAAAATATATATCTATTTTGTGAAAAGAGAATGCACTGAGAAGTAAAAAGAAAGTGATATATCAGTGCTACCAACTAATGGCTATAATATCATCACCTTATTTATGAAAAATGAAACAGCGTGCAATATTTAAATCAATTTAAATAAATTCCTATTTATTTTATATATTTATAAATTTAAATAAATTCCTATTTATTTATTATTAAAGAAATTCCTCTAACAAACGGTATGTTTTGAAGGTTTCTAGCAGAATAGTGTTGTACTACATGGGAGTAATCAGAAAATATGATCTAAACTTCTTCTTTCAAGGGCGCCTGGGTGGCTCAGTGGGTTAAAATTCTGCTTTCAAGAAGCTATAACAGTAAGTACTGAGCATTAGCTATTATATGCTATGGATGAATAACTGAAATCTACATTTGAAACTAATGGTACACTATATGTTAACTAATTGAATTTTTAAAAGTTAGTAAAAATATACCACTATTTTATAAAACAATATTCCCAACAGGCTCTTTTGCTTTAAAATACTCACTTTGTAATGAGAGTCATTACTTTTGTCTAGCCAATTCTTACATCACTGTTTATCCCTTCCCTGCTTTATCCCTTCCCAGTATCAATAAAGGATCACTTGGGTTACCTAGAAGCCATGAGAAAGCTTGTAATAGATCTGGCTCGTTTTCACCAGCAATTTGACCACCATGTGCACAGGGAAGTCTATTGATAAAGGCTTTATTGCAATAAATTGCAAATACATGGATGATTTTGAATTCTCTTTCTTGAGGTCTTGTTTCATGATAATAAATTTAGGGTGGCTTATTGGAATGGATGTTATGAACATATTTTCATAGTTCTAAGTACATGGAATTGTAAAATAGATTAATGAATGTGGCATTACTGACAACTGTCCTCATTTTGAAATCAAATTACAGTGTACTGAGCTGAGGAGGCAGAGCAGATTTGGGATTATGAGTGAACTAATTTAAAAAAGTCTTAGGGGTATGATCAGACTATTGGGTAATTCAGTAGAAAAATGTCAACTGATTGAGATTCTGTGTTCCCTGATTTCAGAGAGAAGTTAAGATAAATAAGTAACACGAGGAGACTAGGAAGCCAAACATCAGTGATAATTTTGTGCCAGAGTGTGTATACATCTGTTTATCTTCTTGCTTTACCACTAAGGTTGCTCCTAGAGGAGAGTTTAAATATGTGTTGGAGCTAATCTCTGTGGATTACACAAGAAACCACATCCTACAGCTCTCCCTGAAACACCCCTTATGATTTCAATGTAATTTGGTTTTTGCATTTTTAGAAATAACAAAATACTTTGCAAACTCATCTACTTTATTATTTCTACAAGTTACCAATACAAGTGAGTCAGCTGGCTTCACATTTTAACACAGTGACAGTCACAGAGGAATGGAGTAATGAGTAGAGTTATCAATATATGTGCTTTTAAGAAGTATGACAGGGTAGCAGCTATTTCCAGGAACCAAAACATGGGTCAGCAGCTGTGCAGGAAAAGTGATGGAATAAATGACTCATTTCAGAGGAGTTTTATAACATATTAGTTCTATAATGTATCTTCAGCACCCAATTACCTGCTTTGATCTAAAGATAAGGTTTTACAGTTAAGGTCCCATTTATGATTTGACTGGTAGCATCTGAATCATTTTTACTATTGTTTTGAATATTACTTGAAACCTATAGTAGTACTTGGGATATGTGTTGTGTATTCTGTGAACATGTGCTATTTTTAGATTAGATAATTCCTGTCTCGAACCCCTGTTAATATCTTTGTTTTTGTTTATTTGATAGTGGTTTCAGTAAATGGATATATCTCAAAAATCGCAAAGCCACTATTAAAATAAGTTATTATTATATAGAGCAAGAAATTGCACATTCCTCCTTTGAATCTGACAGAGTTTCACCATGTCCTTAACAATTTGGGAAAAACATGCTATTATTTTTCTTTATATAATTTCTCTGTGATGGTTGTCATCAGCAGTAACTTCTCTGAAGGCTTTGTCAAAAGAGTTGAAAAAATTGGAAAGGTGTGAATGAAGCTGTTTGCTGAATATAAAGAAAAGAGCATTGAAGTACAATTCACACTCTTACTTCTCCTTCTATGCTTTCAGATGTTTGACATTTGAAAATTTTGCTTCTAGAAGAGATGCCCTATATAATTCTTCTTTTTTTAATTTTTTATTTTTTATAAACATATATTTTTATCCCCAGGGATACAGGTCTATGAATCTCCAGGTTTTCACACTTCAAAGAAACCCTAAGCCCAGCAGGAGAAGAGAAATCATAAAGATCAGAGCAGAAATCAAAGAAATAGAAACCAAAAAAACAAAAGAGCAAATCAACAAAACTAGGAGCTGGTTCTTTGAAAGAATTAATAAAATTGATAAGCCCCTGGCCAGACTTATCAAAAAGAAAAGAGAAAGGACTCAACTAAATGAAATCATGAATGAAAGAGGAGAGATCACAACTAACTCCAAAGAAATACAAACTATTATAAGAACATACTATGAGCAACTCTATGCCAACAAATTTGACAATCTGGAAGAAATGGATGCATTCCTAGAAACATATGAACTACCACAACTGAACCAGGGAGAACTAAAAATCCTGAACAGACCCATAACCAGTAAGGAGATTGAAAGAGTCATTAAAAATTTCCAAACAAACAAAAGCCCAGGGCCAGATGGCTTCCCGGGGGAATTCTAACAAACATTTAAAGAATAACTAATTCCTATTCTCCTGAAACTGTTCCAAAAAATAGAAATGGAAGGAAAACTTCCAAACTCATTTTATGAGGCCAGCATCACCTTGATCCCAAAACCAGACAAGGATCCCACCAAAAAAGAGAGCTATAGACCGATATCTTTGATGAACACAGATGCGAAAATACTCAACAAAATACTAGCCAATAGGATTCAACAGTACATTAAAAGGATTATTCACCACGACCAAATGGGATTTATTCCAGGGCTGCAAGGTTGGTTCAACATCCGCAAATCAGTCAATGTGATACAACACATCAATAAAAGAAAGAACAAGAACCATATGATACTCTCAACAGATGCTGGAAAAGCATTTGACAAAGTACAGCATCCCTTCCTGATCAAAACTCTTCAAAGTGTAGGGATAGAGGGCACATACCTCAATATCATCAAAGCCATCTATGAAAAACCCACTGCAAATATCATTCTCAATGGAGAAAAACTGAAAGCTTTTCCGCTAAGGTCAGGAACACACCAGGGATGTCCATTCTCACCACTGCTATTCAACATAGTACAAGAAGTCCTAGCCTCAGCCATCAGACAACAAAAGGAAATTAAAGGCATCTAAATCGGCAAAGAAGAAGTCAAATTATCACTCTTCGCAGATGATATGATACTATATGTGGAAAACCCAAAAGACTCCACTCCAAAACTGCTAGAACTTGTACAGGAATTCAGTAAAGTGTCAGGATATAAAATCAATGCACAGAAATCAGTTGCATTTCTCTACACCAACAACAAGACAGAAGAAAGAGAAATTAAGGAGTCCATCCCATTTAAAATTGCACCCCAAACCATAAGATACCTAGGAATAAACCTAACCAAAGAGACACAGAATCTATACTCAGAAAATTATAAAGTACTCATGAAAGAAATTGAGGAAGACACAAAGAAATGGAAAAATGTTCCATGCTCCTGGATTGGAAGAATAAATATTATGGAAATGTCTATGCTACCTAAAGCAAGCCCTATATAATTCTTACTTTAAGGAACAAGTTGCTTTTATAATTTTTTTATTATTCTACCATTCAAGTATTTCCATTTAAATTAAATTCAATATCATTTAAAAAATAATCAAAAGTGCAGCCAGTATTCAATCCCTGGGCTAAATAATTTTAGAAAGCTTTGTGTTATTGAACCTACAGGGATTTTCTGTAGTTTTAACTCTTTCTTTCTGTGATTTTTCCCATTAGTCACGTAAGTGACTGCAATATAACAGACATTGAGGATAAAGAAGGACTGAATAGAACAATCCTTGGCCTCATGAAGTTGAGAATCTAGCAAGGGAGTCAAACAATTCAATCAATCAGAGACAATTTATTGAGTGCCTGGCCTAAGATGAGCACAACAAAACCCCAGCCCAGTGGAATCATTTTAATGGGAGAGATAGATAATAGGTAAGCCAACTTAAAAAAACAATTGTACTGGTTTTTCTTCAATAGTGATGTTTATTTGAACTAAATAAGCACATTTTAAAAAGAGCAGTGATTGAGAAGAGGTTTTTGAACTGAGTGGTCCAAAAAAGACTCCCTTTAAAAGTCTGTTTTGAACAGATTTTTGAATAATATCAGCTATGAAGCTGCGTAAAGATCTAGAGGTGGGTGATTTTTCCAGTCAAAAAACTGTAAAGGCTCCAAAGTCACAATACAGCTGTAAGTTTCTCTAATAAAGTAACTTCTGACAAAGGATGAGAAGAAATAACCAACCCAGGTTTGAAAGAAAACGGACAGACTTTCTATGGAATTAATATTTAATTAGAGCTTTAAAGGACAAAAGTACACTAGAGCAAAATCCTGGTGACGCTGATATACCTAATGAAAGATTATAAACAAGGTGTGGTTAGCAAAGAGTGTGTGGGAATGTTGGTAAGAACAGTGGGGAAGAGTCATCCCTGAACATGTTCTTAAATGAAGCAATTCTTGTGTTGTTTTAAAGGGTAAATTGGAGTTTGCCTAAGTGATTAGAGAAGGATGCCTCAGCTTATGGAAGTTCAAAGACATAAAGATGTGATAAACTATTGTAGATATTTTCTTGTATATTTGTTGTTGATTCTAGTAATGGTGATCTAAAAACTCCTACATAAGACAACTAAAAATCCAGACAAAGTAGCTTTTAAAGTTAAAAATATCAGAATGATTATAAAAATAGGTGAGGGATTACTGGGCCAAAATACGAAATACAATGAGAGCCTAGAGATATATGCCCTGAAGCCATTTTAGCTATGAGAGCATTTGAAACTGCTAAAACACACTGAGCTGTGTTTTTAATAGACTCTTGATACAAGAGAAACAAAATTCAAAATCCAGCAGCAATCAAGTTTGAGGACTTTGGTACAACCCAAATTTAAGTTGAGATTCCCAAAGCACAAGGAGAAGCAGAAATAAGACTAGAGCCTACCTTGCCTTATGTGTAAACTGAGAAAGTCAATCACTGAATTTGGAGTGTGATTGTCTTGTAGAGTCTCAGATATAAGAGAAAATCCTGCCAAGGAGGACCATACCATTATTATAGCTCTTAATTATCCCTACTCAATAAGAGTTTCAAATATAATGTCTTGAACATAGCAAAATGTAACAAAGCACACAAAGAAAAACCATTAACAAGATTTGATAGACAAAATGGGATTAAGTATTATATTAAAATGATCAATAAGATTGCAAAATGGCTTGATTACTCTGCTCAAAGAAATGAGAGGGGAAGCAAATTGAACAAAAAACTGAAACTAAAAATGATATTGGAAATATTTTATAAATGATATGACAGCTAATTTAAGATACCACAGGGGTGCGTGGGTGACTCACTTAATTAAACCTCCAATTTTTTTCCTTTTTTTTAACACCTTAATTATATTTTATTTCTTTCATTTTGGCTCAGGTCATGATGTCAGGGTTGTGAAATAGAGCCCAGAGTTGGGCTCTGTGCTGAGCCTGGAGCCTGCTTAAGATTCATTTCTCTTCTTTTTCTGTGCTCTCACTTGCTCTCTCTCTCTTGCTTGCTAATAAATAAATAAACATATAAATATACAGATAATAGACAAAGCAAAATAAAAGCAAATCATGAAAATAAATATAAAGATTTTGAAATGAAAACAAGTTCAAAATAAAATAGAGAAGACCTACACAGCTAAAAGTTCATTCAGAAAATCTACTATTAAAGAGTCAGTATGACACAATGTTAAGATATCAAAAGATTTGAGCATGTACTTTACAGAAAGGGTAATCCAAATGGCCACTCATATATAAAAACTGTTTATCTTTATTATGAATCTGGAATTAAATTAAATTGAAATTAAATTAAAACCTAGAATGGCATACTATTACACACTTACCATATTGGGCAACAGTAAAAATGTCTTGTAAGAATGTGAAAGAATGACAGTGCCCATAATAAAAACACTTGAGGTAAGTTGGACAATATTTAGAAAACTTAAAAATAAAAAAAATATTTGGTCCATTCCTAGAAATACAACATGGAACTAAATGAATATTTTCACAAGGATATGCAAACAGATGATTATAGTTATTTAATTCATAATGGCAGATCAGTAGTGGTATATTTGCACAATGTTACATTAAATAAGAGAGAATATTAACAAACTGGGAGGAGGGACTAGGTTGTTTTCATAAAGAGATCTTCTATGGTGCTGATTATGTTCTATTTCTCAAAATCTTTAAGTTAAAAAAGTTTTCCAATTTATATCTAGATAGATAGATGATAGATAGATAGATAGATAGATATACCAGAAGCTGCAATGCTAGGCTAAGACCAGGCTTTAAAGGGCTTTTCTATACTCTACTAAATACTTTAAACCATTCATTATATCATAGCTCAGTGTTCAAATCTCCATTTGTTTCCTCAGTTTCCTAATATTTATCTTAAGGTGACCTGATCTAGACTTTTGATCACCCTTGTCTAAATATTTCTATTTTAACAAAGTCCTTTTTAACACTCAGAGACTAAAACTTAGAAAAATACTCTGTTATCTCACTAGAGTGGAAAATATATAGTTACCCATTAACTAATGATATCCATGTCTACATTAGATCCATGACATTTTTAATTCTTGGGAGCTTTTGGTTAAATGAATTTTTTAAGCTTCCTTTAAATGAAGCTTTAAGCCATCACCACATGAATAAAATTGAAGAACTAAATGAAAACAAGCCAAGTATTTACAGAGAAATAGAATGTGCAGTGGAAAGAGTACAATTCTGAAATCATAAAGCCTAAATTAGTATGATGCATCTTTACTAGCCATGTAATCATAAACCAGTTATCTAAATGTGTTAGTCTCAGTTTTTTCACCCATGAAATGGTGATGATAATACTTATTATGCAGAGTTGTTGTGTGGATGTAATGAAGCATGGAGCATGAGAGTCTCATATTCCATGCTAAAATGATAGCTATTTTTATACTTATAATAATTCTAATAATAGTAATTAAATTGTTCAAAATATTCATTTATATTGAGGCATTGTATTGACTATTCATAGACACATTTACCAAAATAAATTTCATTTTACTTTACCCTCTCTGAGGATATATATTCCCTAATTCAATATGAATCTCATTATGAATAATAATTATCATGATAAATATGCTGATTTTTCTTCTATTTATTTTTAGGGAAGTATCCTTTACTGTTGAAACTTAAGCAAGTCTGTCTTATTCAAAATTTGCATGCTGCTTTCTTATGAAACTAGATGATAGTGTTGTATGAAATAAATTCATGCAGTTAAGACATTTATGTTTGGGAAACTGGGTGGTCAGTTCAGTATTTCAAAAGAAGATTTTAAATTTAAACCTTAAAACTGAGCTCTTTCAGCCTTATTTATAGACCATCCTTCATGCTCCATAAGTATTCCTTCATTGTAAACTAAGTAATAGTATTGTCACAGTGTATATAACTAAAATGGATTTTATATTCTATTATTTCAGAGTTAGTTGCAGTTTCTACTTCCTTACTTCCTTTTTTGAAAAATAGATTAATTCTACAAAAAGTTTTTTCCAGCTTTATTGAAAAATAATCGACATATTATAATTTGTAAATTTAAGAAATGATTTCTTATAACACTGCAAACTTTTAACATTTTGTAAATTTTGTACAATTTGATAAATTGGTATACATTTGTATTGCAATATAATCTACATAAAAATGTTAATACATCTACTATCTCATATAGTTGCCACTGTTTTTATGCATGTATCAGAAGGAATTTTAAGATCTACTCTCTTAGCAACTTTTATGTGTATAGTACAGTAGAGATAAACTTCAGAGGTCTTGTGGGTTTTGTTCCAGACCACCTCAATAAAGCGATTATCTCAATAAACTAAGTCAAATTGTTTTTTTTTTTTTTTTGGTTTCCCAGTGCATATAAAAAATTATGTTTCCCAGTGTATATAAAAAATAAACACTATACTGTACTGTTCAAAATCATTATGTCTAAAAAGAAAAACAATGTATATACCTTAAGTAAACTAGTTCTGAGTTTTCAGTGGGTCATAATTACTGATCACAGATCACCATAACAAATACAATAATAATGAAAAAACTTGAAATATTGAAAAAATTACCAACATGTGACAGAGAGACACAAAATGAACAAATGTTGTTAGAAAAATGGTGGCAGCAGACCTATTTTTTACAAGATTGCTATAAACTTTCAACTTGTAAGAAGGTGATATATGCAAAGTTTAATAAAGGGAAGCACAATAAAAAAGTATGTATATATTATTAACTATGATCTTCATGCTGTACATTAGATCCCCAGAACTTTTTCATGTTATAGTTGCAAGTTTATAACCTTTCACCACCTTACTCCACCCCAGGTTCACCCCTTGTCAACTCAAGTCTAAGTTTCCATTAGTTTGCCTTTTCTGCAGATTCTGTATGTAAGGGATATCATAATACATAAATAAAAAAATATATAAAATCTTTGAAATATTTCACTTAGTATAATACCTTCAAGATCCATCCATGCTGTTGTAAATTGCAGTATTTCTTAATTTTCATGGTTAAGTAGTACTCCATAGTATATATTTACCATATTTATTTTATTCATTCATCCATTAATCGATACTGAAGTTATTTCCATCTCTTGCTTAGAGTTAATAATTTTATAATCAACATGAGTGCAGATATGTCTTCGAATAGTGACTTCTTTTCCTTTAGATATATACCTAAAAGTGGGATTACTGAATCATATGGTAATTTTACTTTTAATAATATGAATAATCTCCATACTGTTTTCCATACAAATTTATATCCCAGTCACAGTGCATAAGTTCCCCATTTTCCCCAATATTTACCAAAATTTGTTAGTTTTAATTTTTTGGTAGTATATATTCTAATAGGTAGTAATATCTTGCTGTGTTTTTCAGAAGTAAACAGCAACAACAACAACATAATGACTTTGCCCTGAGTTTTTACGTTGAGCACTTTTTAATGCTCCTGTTGGTCATTTATATAACTTTTTTGAAAAAAAAAAGTCTATTGAGATCCTTTTGCTATATTTAAATTATATATTTTTTTCTATTTGTATCGGTTGCTTATTAACCTGTTTTCAGATATAAGATTTGTAAGTATTTTCTTCCATTCTGTGGATTGTGTTTTCATTCTCTCTCTCTCTCTCTCTCTCTTTTTTTTTTTTTTTTGGCAATGCAGAAACTTTAGTTTGATGTAATACCATTTATTTATTTTTGCTTTTTTTGCTTGTGTTTTTGGTCTGGTATCCCAAAAACTATTGGCAAGACCAATGTCAAGGAGAAATTTTCCTATGTATTCCTTTTGGAAATTTAGTTTAATGCATCACATTTAAGTCTTTAATCTATTTCAAGTTAAGATTTATGAGTGATATAAGGTTCCAGTTTCATACTGTTTTATGTGACTATTCAGTTTTAAATATCATTTATTGAACAGACTATCTTTACCCATTACATATGTTGTCCCCTGTCAAATATTAGGTGACTGTATGAAAGGATTTATTTCTGGACTCTCAATTCTGCTCTACTTGTTTATTGGTCTGTTTTTATGCCAGTATACTTTATTGTTTTGAGCATGAGGGATTTGTAGTATAATTTCAAATCAAGAAGTGTAATTTCTCTTCTTCATTCTTTCTCAGAATTGCTTTGATTATTTGTTGTCTTTTATGGTCTCATATAAATTTTAGGATTCTTTACTTACTTCTGTAAAAAAATAATATTGGATTTTTTAAAAAGATTATTTATTTATTTATTTGACAGAGAGAGATGACAAGCAGGCAGAGAGGCAGGCAGAGAGAGAAGAGGAAGCAGGCTCCCTGCTGAGCAGAGAGCCTGATGCGGGACTCGATCCCAGGACCCTGAGATCATGACCTGAGCTGAAGGCAGCGGCTTAACCCACTGAGCCACCCAGGCGCCCAACAATGTTAATTCTTACCTTTCATAAATATGGGCTATCTTTCCATTTGTATCTCCTTCAATTTCTTTATCAATGTCATAGTTTATGGGGTACAGATCTTTCATATTCTTAGTTAAATCTTTTCCTAAGTATTTTATTATTTTTGATGCTATTTTGAATTAGATTGTTTTCTTTATTTTTTCAGATAGTTCATCATTAGAGTGTTAAAATGCTCCTGTCTTGTGCTTACTTTGGGAGCACATATACTAAAGTTGGAATGATGCAGAGAAGATTAGCGTGATCACTGAACAAGGATGATATGAAAAACTGGGAAGCGTTCCATATTAAAAACAAAACAAAACAAAACAAAATTCTTGTCTTTTATATATTGATCTTGTATTTGGCAGCTTTACTAAATTTGTTTATTCAAAATTTTTTGTGAAGTTTTTAGGATTTTTTTACAAAAAAAGAAAATTTTACTTCTTCCTTATTTTTGGAGTCTTTTATTTCTTTGTGCTCCTTGTTTTTCTGGCTAGGACATCCAGTACTATGTCAAATGAGAGTAGTAAAAGTGTACATACTTGTCTTGTTTCTGATCTTTAAGGGGAAAACTTTTAATCTTTTTTGATTGAATATGAGATTAGCTCTGGGCTTGTAATATGTGTTTTTTTAATGGATTTTAAAAAATTTTTAATAAACATATAATGTGTTTTTATCCCTAGGGGTACAGGTCTCTGAATCACCAGGTTTACACATTTCACAGCACTCACCATAGCACATACCCTCCCCAATGTCCATACCCCCACCATCCTCTCCCAACACACCTCCCCCCAACAACCCTCAGTCTCTTCTGTGAGATTCAGTCTTTTATGGTTTGTGTCCCTCCCAATCCCATCTTCTTTTATTTTTCTTTTCATACCCCCCAAACCACCTATGTTGCATCTCCACTTCATCATATCAGGGAGATCATATGATAGTTTTCTTTCTCAGATTGATTTATTTCTCCAAGCATAGTACCCTCTAGTTCCATCCACGTCATCACAGCAGGATTTCATTTCTTTTGATGGCTGCATAGTATTCCATTGTACCACATCTTATTTATTGATTCATCTGTTGAAGGACATTTAGGTTCTTTCCATAGTTTAACTATTGTGGACATTGCTGCTATAAACATGTGGGTGCTTGTGCCCCTTCAGAATGCCACGTTTGTATCTTTAGGGTATATACCCAGTAATACAATCACTGGGTCATAGGGTAGTTCTATTTTCAGCTTTTTGAGGCACCTCCACGCTGTTTTCCAGAGTGGTTGCACCAGCTTGCATTCCCACGTACAGTGTAGGAGGGTTCCCCTTTCTCCACATCCTCGCCAGCATCTGTCATTGACTGACTTGTTCATTTTAGCCATTCTGAAAGGTGTGAGGTGGTATCTCATTCTGGTTTTGATTTGTATTTCCCTGATGCCGAGTGATGTGGAGCATTTTTTCATGTGTCTGTTGGCCATTTGGATGTATTCTTTGCAGAAATGTCTGATCATGTCCTCTGCCCATTTCTTCATTGGATTATTTGTTCTTAGGGTGTTGAGTTTGATAAGCTCTTTATAGATTTTGGAGACTGGCCCTTTATCTGTTATGTCATTTTCAAATATCTTCTCCCATTCTGACAGTTATCTTTTGGCTTTGTTAACTGTTTCCTTTGCTGTGCAAAAACTTTTTGATCTGATGAAATCCCAATAGTTCATTTTTGCCCTTGCTTCCCTTGCCTTTGGCGATGTTCCTAGGAAGAAGTTGCTGCTGCTGAGGTCAAAGAGCTTGCTACCTGTTCTCTCCTCAAGGATTTTGATGGATTCCTTTCTCACATTATGCTTCCTCATCCATTTCCAGTCTATTTTCATGTATGGTGTAAGGAAATGGTCCAATATCATTTTTCTGCATGTGGCTGTTCAATTTTCTCAACACCTTTTGTTGAAGAGGCTGTCTTTTTTCCATTGGATATTCCTTCCTGTTTTGTTGAAGATTAGTTGACAATAGAGTTGAGGGTGTATTTTGGGGCTTTCTATTCTTTTCCATTGATCTATGTCTGTTTTTGTGACTGTTCCCTACTATCTTGATGATGACAACTTTGTAATAGAGCTTGAAGTCTGGAATTGTGATGCCAACATCTTTGGCTTTCTTTTTCAATATTCCTCTGGCTATTTGAGGTATTTTCTGGTTCCATATAAATGTTGGGATTATTTGTTCCATTTCTTTGAAAAAAATGGATGGGATTTTGATAGGGATTGCATTAAATGTGTAGATTGCTTTACGTAGCATAGATATTTTCACAATATTTGTTCTTCCAATACAGGAGCATGGAACATTTTTCCATTTCTTTGTGTCTTCTTCAATTTCGTTCATGAGTGCTTTAGCATTTTCTGAGTATAGCTTCTTTGTCACTTTGGTTAGGTTTATACCTAGGTATCTGAGGGGTTTGGGTGCAATTGTAAATGGGATTCACACCTTAATTTCTATTTCTTCTGTCTTGTTGGTATAAAAGAATGCAACCAATCTCTGTGCATTGATTTTATATCCTGACACTTTACAGAATTCCTATACAAGTTAGAACAGATTTGGGGTGGAGTCCTTTAATTTTTCCACATACAGTATCATATCATCTGCAAACAGTGATAGTTTGACTTCTCTTTTGCCAATTTGGCAAAATTTGGATGCCTTTAATTTCTTTTTGTTGTCTGATTGTTGAGGCTAGGACTTCTAGTACGATGTTGAATAGCAGTGGTGATAACGGACATCCCTGCCATGTTCCTGACCTCAGCAGGAAAGTATTCAGTTTTTCTCCATTGAGAATGGTATTTGCAGTGGGTTTTTCATAGATGGCTTTGATAATATTGATAATATGTGCCCTCTATCCCTACACTTTGAAGAGTTTTAATCAGGAAGGGATACTGCACTTTGTCAAATGCTTTTTCAGCATCTATGGAGAGTATCATGTGGTTCATGTTCTTTCTTTTATTAATGTGTTGTATCACATTGATTGATTTGCAGATGTTGAACCAACCTTGTAGCCCTGGAATAAATCCCACTTGGTCGTGGTGAATAATCCTTTTAATGTACTGTTAAATCCTATTGGCTAGTATTTTGGTGACAGTTTTCGCATCTGTATTTATCAAGGATATTGGTCTGAAGTTCTCTTTTTGATGGGATTCTTGTCTGGTTTTGGGATGAAGGTGATGCTCGCCTCAGAAAAAAAGAGTTTGGAAGTTTTCCTTCCATTTCTATTTTTTGGGAACAGTTTCAAGAGAATAGGAATTAATTCTTCATTTAAAGAAGAATTAATTCCTATTCTCTTGAAACTGTTTGGTAGAATTCCCCTGGGAAGCCATCTGTCCCGGGGCTTTTGTTTGTTTGGAGATTTTTGATGACTGTTTCTATCTCCATACTGGTGATGGGTCTGTTCAGGTTTTCTATTTCTTCCTGATTCAGTTGTGGTAGTTTATATGTCTCTAGGAATGTATCCATTTCTTCCAGATTGTTGAATTGGTTGGTGTAGAGTTGCTCATAGTATGTTCTTATAATTGATTGTATTTCTTTGGTGTTGGTTGTAATCTCTCCTCTTTCATTCATGATTTTATTTATTTGGATCCTTTCTCTTTTCTTTTTGATAAGTCTGGAAAGGGGTTTACCAATCTTATTAATTCTTTTAAAGAACCACCTCCTAGTTTCGTGGATTTGTTCAATGGGTTTTTTTTGTTGTTGTTGTTGGTGGTGTGGATTTTTTTGTTGTTGTTTGTTTTCTATGTCATTGATTTCTGCTCTGATCTTTATTATTCCTCTTATCCTGCTGGGTTTAGGCTTTCTTTGTTGTTCTTTCTCCAACTCCTTTAGGTGTAGGGTTATGTTGTGTATTTGAGATCTTTCTTGTTTCTTGAGAAAGGCTTGTACAGCTTTATATTTTCCTCTCAGGACTGCCTTTGCTGTATCCCACAGATCTTGAACACTTTTGTTTTCATTATCATTGTTTCCATGAATTTTTTCAATTCTTCTTTAATTTCCTGGTTGACCAATTCATTTTTTAGAAGGATGCTGTTCAGTCTCCATGTATTTGTGTTCTTTCCAAATTTTCTCTTGTGATTGAGTTCTAGTTTCAGAGCATTGTGGTCTGAGAATATTCAGGGGATGATCCCAATCTTTTGATAATGGTTGAGGTCTGATTTATGACCCAGGATGTGGTCTATTCTGGAGAATGTTCCATGTGAACTAGAGAAGAATGTGTATTGTGTTATTTTGGGTTGGAATGTGTTGAATATACCTGTGATGTCCATCTTGTCCAGTGTGTCGTTTAAGGCCTTTTTCCTTGTTGATCAGTTGCTTGGATGATCTGTCCATTTCAATGAGGGGAGTGTTAAATTACCCTACTATTATTTTATTATTGTCAATGTGTTTCTTTGATTTTGTTATTAATTGGTTTATATAGTTGGCTGCTCCCATGTTAAAGACATAGATATTTAAAATTGTTAGGTCTTCTTGTTGGACAGAGTATGATATATTGTCCTTCCTGATCTCTTATTATAGTCTTTGGCTTAAAATCTAATTGATCTGATATAAGGATTGCCACCCCAGCTTTCTTCTGATGTCCATTAGCATGGTAAATTGTTTTCCACCCCCTCTCTTTAAATCTGGGGGTGTCTTCGGGTCTATGATGAGTTTCTTGGGCAGCATATTGATGGGTTTTGCTTTTTATCCATTCTGATACCCTGTATCTTTTGATTGGTGCATTTAGGCCATTTACATTCAGGGTAACTATTGAGAGATATGAATTTAGTGGCATTGTATTTCCTATAATGTGACTGTTACTGTATATTGTTTCTGTTCCTTTCTGATCTACTACTTTTAGGCTCTCTCTTTGCTTAGAGGACCCCTTTCAATATTTCCTGGAGAGTTGGTTTGGTATTTGCAAATTCTTTCAGCTTTTGTTTGTCCTGGTAGCTTTTTAATCTCTCCTTCTATATTCAATGTTAGCCTAGCTGTATATAGTATTCTTGGCTGCATGTTTTTCTCACTTAACACTCTGAATATATCATGCCAGTTCTTTCTGGCCTGCCAGGTCTCTGTGGATAAGTCTGCTGCCAGTCAAATGTTTTTACTGTTGTACTATACAGACTTCTTCTCCCAGGCTGCTTTCAGGATTTTCCTTTTGTCATTAACAGTTGTAAATTTTGCTATCAGGTTGCGGGGTGTGGACCTATTTTGATTGATTTTGAAGGTCATTCTTTGCATCTCCTGGATTTTGATGTATGTTCCCTTTGCCATATTAGGGAAATTCTCTACAAAAATTATCTCCAATATACGTTCTGCTCCCCTCTCTCTTTCTTCTTCTTCTGGGATCCCAATTATTCTAATGTTGTGTCATCTTATAGTTTCACTTATCTCTTAAATTCTCTCCTCGTTGTCCAGTATTTGTCTCTCTTTTGCTCAGCTTCTTTATTCTCCATCATTTGGTCTTCTATATCACTAATTCTTTTATCTCATTTATCCTAGCAGTAATAACTTCCATTTTTTATTGCACCTCATTAATAGCTCTTTTGATTTCAACTTGGTTAGATTTTAGTTCTTTTATTTCTCCAGAAAGGGCTTTTATCTCTCTGGAGAGGGTTTCTCTAATATCTTCCATGCCTTTTTCGAGCCCAGCTATAACCCTGAGACTTGTCATTCTGAACTCTAGTTCTGTCATATTACCAATGTCTGTTTTGATTAGGTCCCTAGCTTTGGTACTGCCTCTTGTTCTTTTTCTTGTGGTGAGTTTTTCCACCTTGTCATTTTAAGCAGATAAGAATATACAAAGGAGCAATTAAATGCTAAAAGGGTGGTAAAGACCCCAGGAAAATGTGCTTTAACCAAATCAGAAGAGACCCCAAGTTGTGGGAGAACAAAAGGGGATAAAAAATAAGTTCAAGGGGGACAAAAAAGTTTAAAAAAAAAGAAAACAAGGAAAAAATATTAAAAAAGAAATAAAATATATATATTATATATATATATTTATATATATATAAATATATATATATTTATACTAAACTTGTGACTAGAACAGGGTCACTCACTTAATTTTGGGAGTATTTTGGTCTCTTTGAAGAAACTACCTCCCACTATCTTAAAGGATGAAAGACATATAAGGGTAGGCACAATGAAGGGATGGAATAATCCTATAAAAATGAGGAAAAAATTTAATTTCTAAAAAATAAGTTGATAGAGCAAGTTGGTTGGGACAATAAAGAAAAATAAACTGGAGAGAATTTGATCAGGCTGGACACTAGAACAATCTTGGAGCTAGACTTAGGGTATATTTTGATCTATTTGGAGAAGTTATACCCCAAATTTTTTAGAAGAAAAACCCTATATGTAAAAAAATATATTGTTAGATACAATGGAGGATAAAATATGACTATAATAATGATGGTTTAAAATAGATTATTATTTTTTAAGGTATTTTAAAAACAAACTAGTTAAAAAAATCATTCAAAGAGGAAAGGGTAAAAGTTAAAAAATATATTATCCGATGAAAAAAGAAAAAATATATAACTGCAAGACTAAAGAATCATTGGGAGAAAGCCATGAATTCCTTGTTTTGCTTTTTCCTCCTCTGGAATTCCACTGTTCTCCTTAGTAAGTGAAGTTGATCTTGGCTGGGTTTCTTGTTGGTCTTCTGCGGAAGGGGCCTGTTGTATTGATTATCAAGTGTCTTTGCCCGAGATGGACTTGTCCTGCCCTTACCTGGGGTAGGGCTAAGTAATCCAGAAGCTTTTGTTCCCTGAAGGCTTTCCGTAGAGTTCTGGATGATGGAATGATAATGGCGGTCTCACAATCCGGCCCAGAGGAGTGGAGAGCTCAGGGCCCCACTCCTCAGGGCACCCTCAGAGAAAAGTGCTTAATAACTCCCATCTTCCCGGCCTCTGGCCATGCTTGGAGAAAAGCGCTCTGTCATTCGCACTTGGAGAAAAGTCCTTGGTCATTCTCATCTCCCTGGCCTCTGGCCGTGCTTGGAGAAAAGAGCTCAATTACTCCCATGTCCCTGGCCCTTGGCCATGCTCCAAGCTCACCCTGCCTATGCCTGGTTCAAAGTAACCCTGGGTTTAGAGCTCACTCCTCAGCTTTGTCTCTGTAGCCAGCTTCCCCACTCTAATACCTGTGAGTTCTGTGACACTCAGATACCCCTGGTCCTTCTGTGACCCTGAGATACCTGGGGCTATGCTGACCCCACTTGGGCTTCACTCTGGTTTAGCCTCTGAGGTGATATCCCTCAGTGGATCAAACTTTTAAAAAGTCCTGATTTTCTGCTCCATTGCTCCACCACTTGCCGGGAGCTGGCCCCTACCCCCGCGTTCTACCTTCCTGTTCTTTGGGTTCACTTTTCTGCCGGATCTACCTTTCAGAAAGTGATAAATTTTCTGTTTCTAGAATTGTTGCTCTCCTTCTTTTTGATCTCCCATTGGATTTGTAGGTGTTTTCAATGGTTAGATAAGCTATCTAGCTGATCTCCTGCTACCTGAAGTCGTCTCAGCCTGCTACTTCTCTGCCACCTTGAATCCTTCCACAGAATATGTGGTTTTTATTGTGTTGATGTGTATTCTTTCTGTACCCAGTTAGGTGAGTATTTTTATTATGAAAGGGTGTTGAATTTTGTCAAATGCCTTTTCTGCATATATTGAGGTGATCATATGAGTTTTTATTGATCATTCTATTAATATAATGCATCACATTTACTGATATGTGCTGGTGAATTCAGTTTTGTAGCATTTTGTAGAGAATTTTTACATTTTTATTTATCAGGGATATTATCCAGTAGTTCTTTTTGTTGCTGATTTTTTTTTTTTTGTAGTGCTCCTGTCTGGTTTTGATATCAAGATAATGCTGGCTTTGTAAAATGTGCCTCGGAGTATTTCAACCTCTTCAACTTTTGGGGAAGGCTTTTAAAAGTGTTTGCATTATTTCTTCTTAAAATGCTTGGTAGAATTCACTGTGGAAATCATCTGACTCTGGACTTTTATTTGCTAGAAGGCTTTTATTAGGGATTCAATCTCCTTACCCCTTATTGGTCTGTTCACATTTTTTATGTCCTTATGATTCAGTCTTGATAGGTTTTATGTGCCTAGGAATTTGTCCATTTCCTCTAGGCTTTTGATTCGCTGGCATTTAACTGTCTTTTATCCTTTATATTTATGTGGTATCTGTGATAATGTCTACTTTTTCATTTCTGATTTTATTGAGTCTTCTCTCTTTTTTCTGTTAGTCTAGCTGTCTTTTTTTTTATTTATCATTACCAAGTCTAATTTTATTTACCATTAAAAAAAAACTTTCTACTTTTTTAATTCTATATTTAATTTGTTTCTACCCTCATTTTTATTTTTTTCCTTCATTTTGCTACTTTTAAGTTTACTTTGTTCTCTTTGTAGTTTTTTTGAGCTGTTATATTAAGTTCTTTATTTGAAATCTTTTTTTATATACATTTATAGCTATAAAATTTCCTTTTATAACTTTTTGCTGCTTCTCATAATTTTTTGGTATATATTTTTTTATTTTCCTTAAGATGTATTTTTATTCCCACTTTGTCTTCTTTTTTTGATTTTTTTTGTTTAAAAATGTGTATGTCTGTGTGTTTGTAAATTTTCCAAATTTCCATCTGTATTGATTTCTAGTTTCATATTATTTTGGCTGGAAATATACTCGATATGCTTTCTATATTATTGATTTTGGGGGACTCTTGTTTTGTGGTTTAAAATGTGGTCTATCCTAGAAAATTTTCCACGTGTGTTTGAGAAGAATATTTATTTTGATAGTATTGGATGGAATATCTTGTAAATATGTTAGGTTCATTTGACATAATTCTTGTTTGTTTTGTTTTGTTTGTTTGTTTGAGAGAGAGCAGGGCAGAGAGAATGAGCAAGGGGTAAGGGCAGAGACAGAGTGAGAAGACCACCTCCTGAGCAGGGAGCCCAATGTGGGACTCTATCTCAGGACCCTGGGATCATGACCTGAGCCAAAGGCAAAGGCTTAACTGACTGAGCCACCCATTTGTCCAGGCATAGTGTTTAAATTCACTATTTTCTTATTGATTTTCTGTCTGGATGATCTATCCATATGTAAGAGTGGGGTATTATTGTCCCCAGATACTATTGTATTGCTATTTATTTCTCCTTTTTGTTTTGTTAGTATTTGCTTTATATACTTATGTGGCTCAATATTAGGTACATGATATTTACAATGACTGTATTGATGAATTGATGACACTTTCTTATTGTATAATAACTGTGGTGATTTTTAGCTTATATAAACCCTATTTTGTCTGTTATAGTTATTGCTACCCTTGTTTTCTTTTGTTATCATTAGCTTGGAATATCTTTTTCCATCCCTTTACTCTCTGTCCATGTGTGTCCTTAAAGCTAAAGTGATTCTTTTATATGCAACATATTGTTGGATCTTGTGTTTTTTTTAATCAATTCTAGCCTTTCTATGTCTTTCAACTGTATGATTCCATTCACATACAGTTAAAGTAATTATTGATAAGTAAGGACTTAACTATTGCCTTTCATTCTTTTGATATTTCATGATTTATTTAAATTTTAGTTAATATATAGTGTAATATTAGTTTCAGGAGTAGAATTTAGTAATTCGCCATTTACATATAACATTCAATGCTCATCACAAGTGACCTCCTAATAATTATTACTGACTTAGCCCATTCCCCTGCCCATCTCCCCTCCAGAAACAGTTTCTTACTTATAGTTAAGTGCATTATGGCTTGCCTTCCCCTCCCTTTTTCTTTTAAATTTTTTTCTTTCCCCAGTGTTTATCTGTTTTGTTTCTCTGTTAATTGCTCTTCTGTAGATGCTCTGCTCTTTATTTCCTGTATTGTTTTCTTTGTTTGTAATCTAATGACTTTTTGTGGCAATGCGTTTTAACTTCTTCATCAAAATCTTTTGTGTATCGACTACATATTTTTTTATATTTAGCATTAAGCTTATATAAAATACGTTAGTTATAACATTCCATTTTATGTTGAAAACAACTGAACTTCAATAGAAAATTGTACAGAAAATTTATACTTCTATAACAACAGGTTATTGATGTTTTTACAGTTTAGATCATTTTTATATTGTATTTTCAGTAACAAATGATTGCAGTTATAGTTATTTTTAATAAACTTATTTTTTTAACTTTTAAACTAGACAATAAATGATTTATATATCACCATTACAATATTGGAGAATCTGGTTTTGACTATACATTTACCTTTAGCCATCCTGCATCCATGTGGCCATCTTGATGACATCACCGTCCCCAAATCTTCAGTTTGTTACTTTATATTTGTCTTTTTTTTAAAAAAAAAGATTTTGTTTATTTGACAGAGGGCGAGAGAGAGCTCAATTTCGCAGAGTGGCAGGCAGAGGAAGATTGAGTGGCAGGCTTATTACCCAGCAGTGAGCCCGATGCAGGTATTAATCCCAGGACCCTGGGATCATGACCTGAGCTAAAGGCAGCTGCTTAACCTATTGAGTCACCCAGGGACCCCTAAATTTTACTTTAGTTAATATATGACCATTTTTTATTTCTACTAATAGACATATCAATTTTATTGCTTTTAATATTAAGGTCTTCTCCTTAACATCATTATCATCTATTTATTTTTCAATTTTATAAGTGTTGTTTACATTTGTGGTGGTAAGTATGTAATTCATGTATGTGGTGGTAATTCACATATTAATTTTAAACTCTAGTTTATATGCTCCATTGTGGCAGATATTTGTCTTATTCATCCCACCCACAAAAAGTTATTACTAAATAAGTCTTTGTTGATTGACTGAATGAATTAAGTGTTCTGACACTAGCATAGCTGACCAAACCAGAGATAAAGGAGAAAATATAATGATTGTCAAATGGGTGAACCTGAGATAAAAAGACACTTTTAGCTTCGTTAGTTTGATACACACTCCGGATAACATTCCAATTTTGCATGGATTTTTGGAAAGCAAACAACTCCTCTCCTAAATAATAAATTTATTAATTGCCTTCCTTATGAGACCTGACAGCAGCTTTGTGGGTTTCTGATTCCATTCCAAGAGGTTGAATGTCTGTTTGATTTATGTAATAGCTAACAGCGTCATGGGGAAAGACTTGTAGGATAAAATTTCTTAAAGATGGGAACAGAGATGGTTTCCTATGGACTGTGAGGTGGGTGTTAATGAAAATGCATTGAGCAGTAAAGGAAGGGCAGCTCACAACCATAGGAAAGGTGCCCTGTGTTTTTGTTTTGTTTGTTTTGTTTTACAAACAGATACCATTTCCCCTCCCCATGGAAATTTTCAAATTTACTTTGCTCTAACAACCACAAATATTTAGGACATTATGAACACAATATGGGCATTAAAGGATAAAAATTAACAAAAAGTTAAGTAAATGTTAAGTGTTTATCATTATTTCAGCCATGTTTTTCTATGCTTAACTGCTCAAAGAAATTACAACGTCTGGTTTCTAAATATTATACCAGGCTGTTAAACTAATGCAAAGGGTTTTATGGAATTTTCTATTACACCATCTAGATTTTCTACATTGGCTGTCACTCCTGAAAATTCTCAGTTTATATATGTGCATGCATTGAAACAGCATATATTTACATTAGAGTTAATATTCACTGGTTATTTACCTGGTTTATTACTGTATTTTGATCCTTTCTGATTGTTCACTTTCTTCCATGTTTCCCCCTTATTTCTACAAATGTCAATCCATCACATGTTATGTAAAGTGAAACAAAGAGGAACAGCTGTTAGTAGAATGGATTAATAGTTGATTTGATGTTACTCTGTGAGATATTAAGTAATAGACAAGGTATTTCCATATCATCATTTTAATATATTTCAGTAATACAGCATAGTTGTTATGCTTTAATTAAACCTTCGTTAAGTCTTTATATATATATATATATATTTTTTTTTTCTTTCCAAACTCACAAGTCCTCCCTTCATGTCCCATTCAAAACCCACTCATTTTATGGAATAATTGTTTTATCTTCCCAGTACAATCTTCATTTAACTTATTGCTCTGGTGTGCTCTTTTGGCAGCACATATATTAACTTATTGTTCTGGGTATACAAAAGGAAAGGAATAGAATAGAATAGAATATTTTGTAATATGATATTTTGTGTAGACTACAGAGTCTGTGTAAGCATTCTTTGATCAGAGACCTAAGGAGGAGGTTCAAATTGAAGAAAAACAAAGAGAAAAAAGGAAAATGTTCTCAGCCCTTTCTTGTAGTTTCAATTTGCAGGAACCACAAAAGCAAAGTTATTAAAATGGTTTTTTTTCTTATTTTTTAAAAGTAATTTAAAACTTTTTATTGGATTATGCTCTCTTAAACTCATCTGATACCATGAATAGAAAACCAAAGCAATCCACCAAACATTCTTTCATGATGTTGCCTTTAAACATGTTGCCTTTAAAAATTTTACAGAGTAGTCTCATCTGTAGAGTAGATGAACCTTGACTCAAAAGTGTCATCAAAGACTGTGGTGACACTTGTCTTGCCACCGCCCGCTGTTCCTGCCATGGCAGGCTCTCCTGCTTCACGACCGTTTCCCAACAGCAAGGCCAATGGCTCCTTCTACCAGGGCGGCGTGCTGTGCCTTCCCTAGACATGCTACTGGGGAGTACAATGACAGACGTGTCCCTTTCATTAAGGCTGTTTCCACAGGCGTAACCCTGCTTCTCTCCCAGGCAGAGGGGATGCCCGGGCTACGAGGATTTCGCTCCATACGGGTTTATCTCACCATGCTTCAGAGACTATGTTCAGGCAAGCGGAATCAGCATCCCACAGAACCGACACTGACACAGTGAATGTTGTGCTTTCCCAGAGGGGATGCACGAACAAAGAGGCTTCTGCTCTATGCAGGTTTCTCCCACTGTGCTTTGAATTCTAGGTTAAGGCAAGCAGCAACAGCAGCCCTCAGAACCGACTCTGATTTCGCAGAGCCTGCTATGCACGCGCAGAGGCTTTGGGCTAAGCGCAAACCGCACTTCGCCGCTGCTTCCTCAGGAAGGCTTTGGGCGTTTGCTCTGTCGCGTCAGGGAAGAAGAGCTGCGGGAGAGCGGTGCCTATTGGGCCTCGGTTTCCCGGGCTCTATGTTCGCGCCCTGGGGTCAACCTGCCAGGACGAACTAAGCAGACACAGCCACAACCCGCAGCAGCGTGCATGGCCTAGGATGGCACTCTATGCACACTACCATCTCCCGGTGTAGGCAACGCTAGGCCTTTTGCTCTGGCGTTCATGCAGCCTCGGGGACTAGGCCAGTGCCTTCCCCACAGGAGAGGAGAGGCGACAGGATCTCGGCACACCGCCCGTACACTGGGATGGAGAGCAGGGAAGGACTGTCCCCACTCCTTCCCCGGACATCCTGTGAATCCGCGAACACTTTCACATCTTGGAGGAAGACGACATCTGACTGCCCGTTCTTTCAGGGAGCTACTTCTGCGAGTTCAGGGTAGGCGCCTGGTGTGAAACACAAGTCTGCACCTGGGACAGGTGGCCTAAGAGCTGCTTTCCCCTTGGGCCCAGCGGCCCAGGGGAGGCATGCCTTCTTCCCAGACTCCTTCCTCACAGTGGTTCACGCGCACCTGCCCTAGTCATCCCCTCGTGTCTGCTTCTCAGCCAGGTTTCCGTCTCTCACACAGAGTGGGGACACTTGTCTTGCCACCGGACCGATTTTCCTACCAGCGCAGACTCTCCTGCTTCGCGACAGTTTCTTGACAACAAGGTCAACGGGATCATCTCTTCTCCCATGCTGGACCTTCCCCAGACATGCTTCTGGGGAGTGCAGTGACAGAAGTGTCCCTTTGCTTAAGGTTGCTTCCTCAGGCGCAACCAGGCTTCTCTTTCAGGCTGAAGGGATGCCTGAGCAAAGAGGATTTCGCTCCATGAGAGTTTATTACAACGTGCTGTGTAGAATGCTGTGCTTTTCGCAGCATGGTGGGAGAAAGTGAAAGCTTCTTTGCCTGAGCATTCCCTCTGGGAAAGCACAGCATTCTTTGGGAAATACTAGTCGGGTCTGTGGGATGCGGCTGCTGCTTGCCTGAGCTGGTCTCCACAGCACAGTGTAATAAACCCGCATGGAGCGAAATCCTCTTTGCCCCGGCATCCCCCCTGCCTGAGAGAGAGGCGTGGTTGCACTTTTGGAAAGAGCCTGAAGGAAGGGACACGTCTGTCACTGCACTCCCCAGGAGCATGTCTGGGGAAGGAGCAGAAGGCCGTCCCAAGACAAGAGAAGGAGCTGTTGGTGTTATTGTCCGGAAATGGTCGTGAAGCAGGAGAGCCGGACCTGTGAGGAACAGCGTGTCGGTGGCAAGACAAGTTTCACCCGCTACCTGTGCGGAGAAATCTGAGCCTGGTTGCTAAGGAGACACGAGAGGACGACTAGGTCAAGGGCGCGTGCTCCACTATGTGGAAGGAGTCTGAGCAGAAGGCAGGCCTGTCCTGTGCCTCTGGGCCCAAGGGGACAGAGCTCATGGGTCATCTGTCCACAGGGCAGACGTGGGCTTGCCCCCAGGCGCCCAGAACTGAACTCGCAGAAACAGCTCCAGGAGGAACGCACAGTTAGATGCCGTCCTTCTCCAGATGTGGAAGCGTTCACGGAGGCAAGGTGACTCCGGGGTAATAATGGGGACAATCCCCCACAGCTCCCCATCGCAGTGCACGGGAGGTGTGCAGGGATCCTGTCACCTCTCCTCATCTGTGGAAAAGGCACTGGCCTAGTCCCCAAGTCTCCCTTAGAGCCAGAGCAAAATGCCAAACCTCGCCTACGCCAGGACATTGTAGTGGGCATAGAGTGCCAACATAGGCCACGGACGCTGCTGCAGGTTGTGACTGTGTCTGCTTAATTCGGATGGCAGTTTGAACCCAGGACGCGAACATGGGCCCCGGGAAAGCAAAGCCAAATAGGAATTAACTCTCCCGCTACACTTCTTCCCTGACGCTACAGAGCGAATGCCCAAAGACTTGCTGAGGAAGCAGTGGCGAAGTGCTATTGGCTACAAGCCCAAAGCCTCTGCAAAGGCACAGCATTTTCTGAGAAATCAGAGTGGGTTCTGCTGGCTGCTGCTGGTACTTGCCTGATCCCAGTCTCACAGTGGGAGAAACCCGCATACAGCGAAAGCCTCTTTATCGGGCATCTCCTCTGGGAAAGCACAGCATTCGTTGGGAAATCAGAATCGTGTTTGTGGGATGCTGCTGCTGCTTGCCTAAGCTTGTCTCCACAGCACAGTGTAATAAACCCGCATGGAGCGAAATCGTCTTTGCCCGGCATCCACTCTGCCTGAGAAAGATGCATGGTTGCGCCTGTTGGAAGAGCCTTAAGGAAAGGGACACGTCTGTCACTGCACTCCCCAGGAGCATGTCTGGGGAAGGTGCAGCACGCTGCACCGCAGGAGTGAAGTCGGCCTTGTTGTCGGAAACGGTCGCAAGCAAGAGAGCCAGCACTGTCAGCAACAGCGGGTGGGTGGTAAGACAAGTGTCACACGCTCTCTGTAGGAAGAGATGGAAATCTGGCTGAGAAGGAGGTACGAGGGGAAGACTAGAGCAGGGGCGTTGCTCCACTCTGAGGAAGGAGTCTGAGCAGAAGGAATGCCTGTCCTGGGCCCAAGGGGCCAGCAGCTCCTTGGCCACCTGTCCCAGGTGCAGACATGTGCTTGCCACCAGGCGCCTACCCTGAACTTGCAGAAGAAGCTCCCTGAAAGAACGGGCAGTCAGATGCCATCTTTCTCCAAGATGTGAAAGCGTTCGTGGATGCACGGGGTGTCCGGGGAAGTAGTGGGGAAAGTACCTCACTGCTCCCCATCCCAGTGTACGGGCGGTGTGAAAGATCCTGTTGCCTCTCCTCTCCTGTGGGGAAGGCACTGACCTAGAACTTGAGTCCACCTGAGCGCCATAGCAAAAGCCCTAGCGTTGCCTACACCGGGAGATGGTAGTGTGTATAGAGTGCCATCCTGGGCCACGCAAGCTACTGCAGGGTTCTGACTGTATCTGTGTATTTCGGCTTGGCTCATTGAAGCCAGGACGCGAACATGGAGCCCGGGAAGCAAGGCCCAAGAGGCACCAGCTCTCCGCATCTGACGGGACAGAGCGAACGCCCAATGCCTTGCTGAGGAAGCAGCAGCGAAGTGCGGTTCGCAGCAAGCTGAAAACTTCTGCGAAAGCATAGCAGTCTCTGGGAAATCAGAGTCGTTCCTGTAGAGCAAAAACCTCTTTGCCCGGGCTTCACCTCTGGGAAAGCACAGCATTCTTGGAAAATCAGAGTCGGGTCTGTGGAATGCGGCTGCTGCTAGCCTGAGCTGGTCTCCACTGCACGGTGTAATAAACCTGCATGGAGCGAAATCGTGTATGCCCGGCATCCACTCTGCCTGAGAGAGAAGAGTGGCTGCCCCTGTGGGAAGAGCCTCAAGGAAAGGGACACGACTGTCACTGCACTACCCTGGAGCATGTCTGAGGAAGGTGCAGCACGCTGCCCCGGGGAAGAGAATGAGTCGTTGGCCTTGTCGGAAACAGACGCAAGCAGGAGAGCCGGCCCTGTCAGCAACAGCGGGTCGCTGGTAAGACAAGTGGCATACGCTCTCTGTGCAGAGAGACGGAAACCTGGCTAAGAAGTAGACACGACGGTAGGACTAGGGTATTGGCGCTTCCTCCACTCTAATAAGGCGTCTGGGCAGAAGGCATGCCTGTCCTGGGCCTCTGGACCCAAGGGGAAAGCAGCTCCTTGGCCACCTGTCCCAGGTGCAGACATGTGCTTGCCACTAGGGGCCTACCCTGTAGCTCCCTGACAGATCGGGAAGTCAGGATCTGTCTTCCTCCAAGATGTGAAAGCGTTCAAGGATGCACGGGGGTGTCCGGGGAAGGAGTGGGGACAGTCCGTCACTGCTCCTCAACCTAGTGCAAGGGCGGTGTGCCGAGATGCTGTTGGCTCTCCTCTCCTGTGGAGAAAGCACTGGCCTAGTCCCCGATTCTGCCTGAGCACAGCATTCTTTGGGAAGTTAGAGTCGGGTCTGTGGGATGCTGCTGCGGCTTACCTGAACTAGTCTCCACAGCACTGTGTAATAGACCCACACGGAGCGAAATCCTCTTTGCCCCGGCATCCGCTTTGCCTGAGATACATGTTTGGTTCACCTTCTTTCTCAGGCAGATGGGATGCTAGGGCAAGGAGAATTTCGCTCCATGCGGGTTTCCTCCTTGGCTTTGCTTTCCCGGGCTCCATTTTCGCGTCCTGGATTCAAACTGCCAAGCCAAACGAATCAGACACAGTCACAACCCTGCAGCAGCGTGCGTGGCCTCGGATGGATCTCTATGCCCACTACCATCTCGTGGCGTAAGCGAGTCGTGGCATTTTGATCTGGAGCTCAGGTGGAATAGGAGACTAAGCCAGTTCCTTCCTTACAAAAGAGGAGGGGGACAAAATCCCTGTACACCCCCCGGGCACTAGGATGGGAGTTGTCCTCACTCCTTCCCGGGACAACCCGTGCCCCGGCAACGCTTCGACATCAGGGACAACGGCTACTGATGGTCCGTTCTTTCAGGGAGCTACATCGGCGAATTAAGCGTAGGCGTCTGGTGGCAAGCACATGTCTTCACAAGTGACAGGTGGCCAAGGAGCTCCTGCCCCGTGGGCCCAGGGGCCCAGGACAGGCATGCCATCTTCCCAGACTCCTTCCTCACAGTGGAGCAAGCGCCCTTGCGCTAGTTATCCCCACGTGTCTCCTTAGCAGCCAATTTCCATTTCTCTGTACAGGGAACTTGTGACATTTGTCTTGCCACCGGCCCGCAATCCTGACAGGACCGGCTCTCCTGCATCGTAACCGTTTCTGAAAACAAAGCCAACGGCTCCTTCTCTTCTCCCGGGAAGCATGCTGCACCTTCCCCAGACATGCTCCTGGGGAGCGCAGTGACAGACGTGTCCCTTTTCTTTAAGCTCTTCCCACAAGCGCAACCAAACATCTCTCTCAGGCAGAGGGGATGTCCGGCAACGAGGATTTCGCTCCATGCTGGTTTATTACACCTTGCTGTGGAGACTACCTCAGGCAAACAGAAGCAGCATCCCACAGACCCGACTCTGATTTCCCAAAGAATGCTGGGCTTTGCTAGAGGGCATACCCGGGCAAAGAGGCTTTCGTTCTATGAGGGTTTCCACCACTGTGCTGTGAATACTAGACTAAGGCAGGCAGCAAGAGCATCCCACAGAACCGACTCTGATTTCCCAGCGACTGCTATGCTTTCACAATAGTTTTGATCTTGGCGCGAACCGCTTCGCTGCTGCTTCCTCAGGAAGGCTTTGGATGTTCGCTCTGTCGCGTCAGGGAAGAAGAGCTATGGAAGAGCTGGTGCCTCTTGGGCCTTGCTTTCCAGGGCTCCATGTTCGCGCCCTGGGACGAACTAAGCAGACACAGCCACCACCCGTAACAGCGTGCGTGGCCTAGGATGGCACTCTATGCACACTACCATCTTCTGGCGTAGGCAAGGCTTGGCCTTTTGCTCTGTTGCTCAGGCTGTATCGGAAACTAGGCCAGTGCCTTCCCTACAGGAGAGGAGAGGGGACAGGATTCCTGCACACCACACGTGCACAGGAATGAGGAGTTGTGGGGGAGTGTTGCTACTCCTTCGCCGGCATAACTCTTGCTATGGACAACGCTGCCACAACTTGGAGGAAGAGGGCGTCTGACTTCCATTTCTCCAGGAGTTGTTACGGCGATTTCGGGCTATGGCGCCTGGTGGCAAGCACAAGCCTGCCCTAGGAACAGGTGGCCAAGGAGATGCCGTCCCCGTGGGACCAGAGCACAGGACAGGCCTGTCTTCCGCACAGACTGCTTCCTCAGAGTAGAGCACGCGCGCCTGCCCTAGTGGTCCCCTCGTATCTCCTTATGATCCAGGCTTCATTCTCTTTGCACAGGGAGCGGGTGACACTTGTCTTGCCACCCACCTGCTGTTCCTGCCATGGCAGGTTCTCCTGCTTCGTGACTGTATTTCCACAACAATGCCAACGGCTCCTTCTCCCGGGAATCATGCTGCACCTTCCCCAGACATGCTGTTGGGGAGCACAATGACAGACGTGTCCCTTTCCTTAAGGCCCTTTCCAGATGTGCAACCATGCTTCTCTCTCAGGCAGATAGGATGCTAGGGCAAGGAGAATTTCGCTCCATGCGGGTTTCATCCACCATGCTGCGGAGACTAGCTTAGGCAAGCACAGCCACATCCCACAAACACGATATTGATTTTCCACGAATATTTGCTCTCCCAGAGGAGATACCCACGCAAAGAGGCTTTCGCTAATGCTGGTTTCTCTCACCGTGAAACTGGGCTCAGGCAAGCAGCAGCTGCCAGCAGAACCGACTCTGATATCTCAGCAAATGCTGTACTTTTGCAAAGGCTTTGAGCTTGGAGCAAACAGCACTTCGCCGCTGCTTCCTCAGCAAGGCTTTGGGCGTTCGATCTGTCGCGTCAGGGAAGAAGTGCTGCGGGAGGGCTAATTCCTCCTTGGCTTTGCTTTCCCGGGCTCCATTTTCGCGTCCTGGTTTCAAACCGCCAGCCGAAATAAGCAGACACATTCACAACCCTGCAGCAGCGTGCGTGGCCTCGGATGGAACTCTATGCCCACTACCATCTCCTAGCGTAGGTGAGTCGTGGCATTTTGATCTGGAGCTCAGGTGGAATAGGGGACTAAGCCAGTGCCTTCCTTACAAAAGAGGAGGGGGACAAAATCCCTGCACACCCCCCGTGCACTAGGATGGGGAGTTGTGGTGGACTGGTCCTCACTCCTTCCCGGGACAAACCGTGCCTCCGCGAAAGCTTCGACATCAGGGAGGACGGCTACTGATGGTCCGTTCTTTCAGGGATCTACATCTCCGAATTAAGCGTAGGCGCCTGGTGGCAAGCAAATATCTGCACAAGTGACAGGTGGCCAAGGAGCTTCTGCCCCTTGGGCCCACGGGCCCAGGACAGGCATGCCTTCTGTCCAGACTCCTTCCGCACAGTGGAGCAAGCGCCTTTGCACTAGTTGTCCCTACGTGTCTCCTTAGCAGCTAGTTTCCATCTCTCCGTACAGGGAGCTTGTGACACTTGTCTTGCCACCGGCCCGCTGTTCCTGACAGGACCGACTCTTCTGCTTCGAAACCGATTCTGAAAACAAAGCCAACGGCTCCTTCTCTTCACCAGGGAAGCATGCTGCACCTTCCCCAGACATGCTCCTGGGGAGCGCAGTGACAGACGTGTCCCTTTCCTTTAAGCTCTTCCCACAAGCGCAACCAAGCATCTCTCTCAGGCAGAGGGGATGTCCGGCAACAAGGATTTCGCTCCATGCTGGTTTATTACACCTTGCTGTGGAGACTAGCTCAGGCAAACAGAAGCAGCATCCCACAGACCAGACTCTGATTTCCCAAAGAATGCTGGGCTTTGCAAGAGGGCATACCCGGGCAAAGAGGCTTTCGTTCTATGAGGGTTTCACCCGCTGTGCTGTGAATACTAGACTAAGGCAGGCAGCAAGAGCCGCCCACAGAACCGACTCTGATTTCCCAGCGACTGCTATGCTTTCACAATAGTTTTCATCTTGGCGCGAACCGCTTCGCTGCTGCTTCCTCGGGAAGGCTTTGGGCGTTCGCTCTGTCGCGTCAGGGAAGAAGAGCTACGGAAGAGCTGGTGCCTCTTGGGCCTTGCTTTCTAGGGCTCCATGTTCGCGCCCTGGGTTCACCCTTCCAGGACGAACTAAACAGACACAGCCACAACCCGCAGCAGCGTGCGTGGCCTAGGATGGCACTCTATGCACACTACCATCTTCTGGTGTAGGCAAGGCTTGGCCTTTTGCTCTGTTGCACAAGCTGTTTCGGAAACTAGGCCAGTGCCTTCCTTACAGGAGAGGACAGAGGACAGGATTCCTGCCCTCCGCACGTGCACAGGGATGGGGAGCTGTCGGGGACTGTTCCCACTCCTTGCCCGGCATACCCATTGCCACGGAAAACGCTGCCACATCTTGGAAGAGGGCATCTGACTATCCATTTCTCCAGAGAGTTGTTTCGGCGAGTTCGAGGTGTGGCGCCTGGTGGCAAGCTCAAGTCTGCCCTAGGGACAGGTGGCTAAGGAGATGCTGTCCCTTGGGACCAGAGGCACAGGAGAGGCCTGCCTTCTGCCCAGACTCCTTCCTCAGAGTAGAGCACGCGCGCCTGCCCTAGTCGTCCCCTCGTATCTCCTTATGATCCAGGCTTCATTCTCTCTGCACAGAGAGCTGGTGACAATTGTCTTGCAACCCGCCTCTGTTCCTGCCATGGCAGGATCTCTTGCTTCGCCACTGTTTCCCGATAAAAATGCTAATGGCTCCGTCTCCGGGAAGCATGCTGCACCTTCCCCAGACATGCTCTTTGGGAGCGCAGTGACAGACGTGTCCCTTTCCTTAAGGCCCTTTCCAAATGTTCAACCACGCTTCTCAGGCAGATAGGATGCTAGGGCAAGGAGAATTTTGCTCCATGCGGGTTTCTTCCACCATGCTGTGGAGATTAGCTCAGGCAAGCAGCAGCCGCATCCCACAAACACGATTCTGATTTCTCCAGGAATACTGTGCTCTCCCAGAGGAGATGCCTGTGCAAAGAGGCTTTCGCTCTATGCGGGTTTCTCCCACCATGAGACAGGGCTCAGGCAAGCAGCAGCAGCAGCCAGCAGAACCGACTCTGATATCTCAGCAAATGCTGTACTTTTGCAAAGGCTTTGATCATGGAGCCAACAGCACTTCGTCGCTTCTTCCTCAGCAAGGCTTTGGGCATTCGCTCTGTTGCATCAGGGAAGAAGAGCTGCGGGAGAACTGGTTTCTCTTTGGCTTTGCTTTCCCGAGCTCCATTTTCCCGTCCTGGGTTCTGTCAAGGCGAAATAAGCAGACACAGCCTCCACCCTGCAGCAGCGTGCGTCGCCTAGGATGGCACTCTATGCCCACTACAATCTCCTGGTGTAAGTGAGGCTTGACCTTTTACTCTGGAGCTCAGGCGGACTCGGGGACTAGGCCAGGGCCTTTTCCACAGGAGAGGAGAGGTGACAGGATCCCTGCACACCGCCCGTGCACAGGGATGGGGAGCTATGGGGCTGTCCCCACTCCTTCCCCGGACTCCCCGTGCCTTTGCGAACGCTTCCACATCCTGGAGGAGGACGGCATCTAACTGCGCCCGTTCCTCCTGGAGCTGTTTCTGCGAGTTCAGGGCCGGGTGCCTGGTGACAAGCCCAATTCTGCCCTAAGGACAGGTGGCCCTGAGCTAATGTCCCCTTGCGCGCAGAGGCACAGGACAGGCCTGCCTTCCGCTCAGACTCCTTCCTCAGAGTGGAGCACGCGCCCCTGCCCTAGGTGTCCTCTCTTTTCTCCTTATCAGCCAGGCTAACATTTCTCTGCACAGGTAGCGGGTGAAACTTGTCTTGCCACGGACACGCTGCTCCTCACAGGCCCGGCTGTCCTGCATCGCGACCGTTTCCGGATAATAACACCAAAGGCTCCTTCTCTTGTCACGAGGCCCCCGTCTGCACATTCCCAGACATGCTCCTGGGGAGAGCGCATTGACAGACCTGTCCCTTTCCTTCAGGCTCTTTCCAAAGGCGCAACCACGCTTCTCTCTCGGGCAGTGGGGATGCCGGGGCAAAGAGGATTTCGCTCCATGTGGGTTTATTACACCGTGCTGTGGAGACCTCCTCAGGCAAGCAACAGCATCCCAAGACCCGACTGTGGGAATGCGGTGCTTTCCCAGAGGGGAAGCCCAGGCAAAGAGTCTTTCGCTCTATGCGGGTTTCTCCCTCCGTGCTGCGAAAAGCACAGCATTCTCCACAGCACGTTGTAATAAACCCTCATGGAGCGAAATACTCTTTTCTTGGGCATCCCTTATGCCTGCACGAGAAGACTGGTTGCGCCTGAGGAAACAGCCTTAAGGAAAGGGATACGTCTGTCACTGCACTCCCCAGGAGCATGTCTGGGGAAGGTGCAGCGCGACGCTCTGGGGGAAGACAATGTGCCGTTGGCCTTATTGTTGGGAAAAGCTTGCGAAACAGGAGATCCTGCAATGGCAGGAACAGCAGGCGGGTGGCAAGAGACGTGTCATCTGCTCTCTGTATGGAGAAAAAGAAGCTTGGCTGCTAAGAAGGGACGAGCGAACGACTAGAGCAGGCGCGAGTGCTCCACTCTGAGGAAGGAGTCTGGGCAGAAGGCAGGCCTGTCCTGTGCCTCCGGGCCCAAGCGGCAGCAGCTCCTTGGCTACCTGTCCATAGGGCAGAAGTGGGCTTGCCACCAGGCGCCCGGTCCTGAACTCGCAGAAACAACTCCTGGAGGAACGGGAAATCAGATGCTGCCTTCCTCCAGGATGTGGCAGCATTGGCGGAGGCAGCGGGTGCCCCAGGAAGGAGGGACAGTTACCAATTACTCCCCATCGCAGGGGCGCGGGGCGGTGTGCAGTGATCCTGTCGCGTCTCCTCTCGGCTGGGGAAGGCACTGGCCTTGTCCCCAGTTCACCTGAACGCGCCGGAGCAAAAGGGCACGTCTTGCCTACGCTGGGAGATAGTATTGTGAGCAGAGTGCCATACTAGGCCACGCACGCTGCTGAAGGATCGAGGCTGTGTCTGCTTATTTCGAATTGAGGGGTGAACCCAGGACGCGAACATGGAGCCCGGGAAAGCCCCTGGAAACGGCCATAACAAAAGGGACACGTCTGTCACCATGCTCCCCAGGAGCAAGTCTGGGGGGAAAGCGGAGCACGAAGCCCCGTGAGAAGAGGAGCCGTTGTCCTTGTTGAGAAACTGTCGCGAAGCAGGAGAGCCTGCCCTGGCAGTAACAGGCGGCTGGTGGCAAGACAAGTGTCACCCGCTCGCTGTGTGGAGAGAATGAAGCCTGGCTGCTAAGGAGACTCGAGGGGACGACTAGGGAAGGCGCGCGTGCACCCCTCTGAAGAAGAAGTCTGGGCAGAATGCAGGTCTGTCCTGTGCCTCTGGGCCCCAGGGGACAGCAGCTACTTGGCCACCTGTCCATAGGGCAGACGTGGGCTAGGCACCAGGCGCCCTGCCCTGAACTCGCAGAAACAGCTCCTGGAGGCACGGGCTGTCAGATGCCGTCTTCCTCCAGGATGTGGCAGCGTTGGCGGGCCATGCGGTGTCACGGGGAAGGAGGGACGGTTACCCATTATCCCCATCCCAGGGCGCGGGCGGTGTGCAGTGGTACCGTCGCATCTCCTCTCGGCTAGGGAAGGCAATGGCCTAGCCCCTTGTCCACCTGAGTGCCAGAGCAAAAGGGCAGGCCTTGCCTATGCCCGAGGATGGCATTGTGAACAGAGTGTCGTCCTAGGCCACGCACGCTGCTGAAGGGTCGAGGCTGTTTCTGCTTATTTCAGCTTGGCAGGGTGAACCCAGGGCGCGAACATGGAGCCGGGAAAGCAAGGCCCAAGAGGCACCAGCTCTCCCACAGCTCTTCTTCCCTGCCGTGACTGAAGCCTTGCTGAGGAAGCAGCGGCGAAGTGCGTTTCGCTCCAAGCCCAAAGCCTCTGCGAAAGCACAGCATTTGCTTAGAAATCAGAGTCGGATCTGCTGGCTGCTGCTCTTGCTTGCCTGAGCCCAGTCTCACGGTGGGAGAAACCCGCATAGAGCGAACGCCTCTTTGCCCGGGCATCTCCTCAGGGAAAGCACAGCATTCGTTGGGCAACCAGAATCTTGTTTGAGGAATTTTTGCTGCTGCTTGCCTGAGCTAGTCTCCACAGCACGGTGGATGAATCCCGCATGGAGCGAAATTCTCCTTGCCCTAGCATCCCCTCTGCCTGAGAGAGAAGCGTGGTTGCACATCTGGAAAGGTCTTTAAGGAAAGGGACACGTCTGTCACCATGCTCCCCAGGAGCAATTCTGGGGAAGGCGCAGCACGCCGCCCCGGGAGAAGAGACGGTGCCGTTGGCCTTGTTGTCGGGAGACAGTCTCGAAGCAGGAGAGCCTACCCTGGTAGGAACAGCGGGGTGATGATGCAATAAAAGTGTCACCCACTCCCTGTGCGGAGAGACAAGACTGGCTGCTAAGGAGACACAAGTGGATGACTAGGGTAGGCACGCGTGCTCCCCACAGAGGAAGGTGTCTCGGCAGAAGGCAGGCCTGTACTGTGCCTCTGATCCCAAGGGGACAGCATCTCCTTGGCCACCTGTTCCTAGGGCAGGCTTGGGCTTGCCACCAGTAGCCATAACCGGAACTCGCGCAGAAACAGCACCCAGGAGAAATGGGCAGTCAGATGCCATCTTCCTCCAAGATGTGGCAGCATTGTCGGTGGCAGGCAGTGTGCTGGGGAAGGAGTGGGCACAGTCCCCCACAACTCCCCATCCCAGTGCACGGGCGGTGTGCAGGGATCCTGTTGCCACTCCTCTCCTGTGGGGAAGGCACTGGCCTAGATCCTAAGGCCGCCTGAGCTCCAGAGCAAAAGGCCAAGCCTTGCCTATGCCAGGAGATGGAAGTTGGCAGAGTGCCACCTTAGGACACGCACGCTGCTGCAGGGTTGACTGTATCTCCTGAGTTTGGGTAGGCAGGGGGAATCCAGGGCGTGAACATGGAGCCTGGGAAAGCATCGCCAAAGAGGCACCAGCTCTCCAGGGCTCTTATCCTTGACGGAACAGAGCGAACGCCCAAAGCCATGCTGAGGAAGCAGCAGAGAAGTGCAGATCGCGCCAAGCTGAAAACCTCTGGCTGGGAAATCAGAGTCGGTTCTGTGGGATGCTCTTGCTTCTTGCCTTAGCCTAGTATTCGCAGCACAGTGGGAAAAATCCGCATAGAGCAAAAGCCTCTTTGCCCAGGCATCCCCTCTGGGAAAGCACAGCTTTCTTTGGGATATCAGAGTCAGGTCTGTGGGATGTTGCTGCTGCTTGTCTGAGCTAGTCTCCACAGCACGGTGTAATAAACCGGCATGGAGCAAAATCTTCTTTGCCTGGGCATCCCGTCTGCCTGAGAGAGATGCTTGGTTGCTCCTGTGGGAAGTGTCTTAAGGAAAGGAACACATCCGTCACTGCGCTCCCCAGGAGCATGTCTGGGGAAGGTGCAACATGCTTCCCGGGAGAAGAGAAGGAGCCGTTGGCCTTATTGTCGGGAAAAGGTCGCGAAGCAGGAGAGCCGGCACTGTCAGGAAGAGCGGGCCGGTGGCAAGACAAGTGTCACCCGCGTCCTGTGCAGGGAGACCGACGCCTGGCTGCTAAAGAGATATGAGAGTACGATGATGGCAGGGGCGCGTGCTCCACTCTGAGGAAGGAGTCTGGGCAGAAGGCTGTACTGTCCTGAGCCTCTGGGCCCAAGGGCACAGCAGCTACTTGGCCACCTGTCCATAGGACAGAAGTGGGCTTGCTACCAGGCGCCCTGTCCTGAACTCACAGTAACAGCTCCAGGAGGAACGGGCAGTCAGAAGCCGTCTTCCTTCAGGATGTGGTACCATTGGCGGAGGCAGCGGGTGTCCCGGGGAAGGAGGAACAGTTACCCATTACTCCCATTCCCAGGGCGCGGGCGGTGTACATTGATCCTGTCGCGTCTCTTCTCGGCTGGAGAAAGCACTGGCCTAGTCCCCTGTCCACCTGAACGCCAGAGCAAAAGGGCAGACATTGCCTACACTGGGAGATGGCATTATGAGCACAGTGCCATCGTAGGCCATGCACGCTGCTGCAGGGTGGAGGCTGTGTATGCTTATTTCACCTTGGCAGTTTGAATCCAGGACGCGAACATGGAGCCGGGAAAGCAAGGCCCAAGAGGCACCAGCTCTCCCGCAGCTCTTCTTCCCTGACGCGACTGAAGCCTGGCTGAAGAAACAGAGGCGTAGTGCTGTTCGCTCCAAGCCCAAAGCCTCTGCGAAAGCACAGCATTCACTGAGAAATCAGATTTGGATCTGCTGGCTGCTGCTGCTTCTTGCTGGAGCCCTGTCTTACGGGTGGGAGAAAACCGCATACAGCCTAATCCTCTTTTCCCCGGGCATCTCCTCTGGGAAAGCACAGCATTTGGTGGGAAATCAGATCGTGTTTGTGGAATGCTGCTGCTGCTTGCCTGAGCTAGTCTCAACAGCACGATAGGTGAATCCCGCATGGAGCGAAATTCTCCTTTCCCTAGCATCCCCGCTCTGCCTGAGCGAGAAGAGTGGTTGCACATCTGCAAAGGGCCTTAAGGAAAGGGACACATCTGTCACTGAGCTCCCCAGGAACAAGTCTGGGGAAGGTGCAGCATGCCGCCCTGGGAGAAGAGAAGATGCCGTTGGCCTTCGTTGTCGCAAAGCAGGAGAGTCTGCCCTGGGAGGGAAAGTGGCCCGGTGGCAAGACAAGTGTCACCCGCTCTCTGTGTGGAGAATAGGATACTTGGCTGAGAAGGAGAAAGGAAGGGACGAATAGGGCAGGGTTGCATACTCCACTCTGAGGAAGGAGTCTGGGCAGAAGGAATGCCTCTCCTGTGCCCCTGCGCCTAAGGGGAAAGCAGCTCCTTGGCCACCTTTCCCTGGTGCAGACATGTGCTTGCCACCAGGCGCCTACCCTGAACTCGCAGAAGTAAGTCCCTGAAAGAACGGGCAGTCATATGCCGCCTTACTCCAAGATGTGAAAGCGTTCGTGGATGCACGGGGTGTCCGGGGAAGTAGTGGGGAAAGTACCTCACTGCTCCCCATCCCAGTGTACGGGCGGTGTGAAAGATCCTGTTGCCTCTCCTCTCCTGTGGGGAAGGCACTGACCTAGAACTTGAGTCCACCTGAGCGCCATAGCAAAAGCCCTAGCGTTGCCTACACCGGGAGATGGTAGTGTGTATAGAGTGCCATCCTGGGCCACGCAAGCTACTGCAGGGTTCTGACTGTATCTGCGTATTTCGACTTGGCTCATTGAAGCCAGGACGCGAACATGGAGCCCGGGAAGCAAGGCCCAAGAGGCACCAGCTCTCCGCATCTGACGGGACAGAGCGAACGCCCAATGCCTTGCTGAGGAAGCAGCAGCGAAGTGCGGTTCGCAGCAAGCTGAAAACTTCTGCGAAAGCATAGCAGTCTCTGGGAAATCAGAGTCGTTCCTGTAGAGCAAAAACCTCTTTGCCCGGGCTTCACCTCTGGGAAAGCACAGCATTCTTGGAAAATCAGAGTCGGGTCTGTGGAATGCGGCTGCTGCTAGCCTGAGCTGGTCTCCACTGCACGGTGTAATAAACCTGCATGGAGCGAAATCGTGTATGCCCGGCATCCACTCTGCCTGAGAGAGAAGAGTGGCTGCCCCTGTGGGAAGAGCCTCAAGGAAAGGGACACGACTGTCACTGCACTACCCTGGAGCATGTCTGAGGAAGGTGCAGCACGCTGCCCCGGGGAAGAGAATGAGTCGTTGGCCTTGTCGGAAACAGACGCAAGCAGGAGAGCCGGCCCTGTCAGCAACAGCGGGTCGCTGGTAAGACAAGTGGCATACGCTCTCTGTGCAGAGAGACGGAAACCTGGCTAAGAAGTAGACACGACGGTAGGACTAGGGTATTGGCGCTTCCTCCACTCTAATAAGGCGTCTGGGCAGAAGGCATGCCTGTCCTGGGCCTCTGGACCCAAGGGGAAAGCAGCTCCTTGGCCACCTGTCCCAGGTGCAGACATGTGCTTGCCACTAGGGGCCTACCCTGTAGCTCCCTGACAGATCGGGAAGTCAGGATCTGTCTTCCTCCAAGATGTGAAAGCGTTCAAGGATGCACGGGGTGTCCCGGGGAAGGAGTGGGGACAGTCCGTCACTGCTCCTCAACCTAGTGCAAGGGCGGTGTGCCGAGATGCTGTTGGCTCTCCTCTCCTGTGGAGAAAGCACTGGCCTAGTCCCCGATTCTGCCTGAGCACAGCATTCTTTGGGAAGTCAGAGTCGGGTCTGTGGGATGCTGCTGCGGCTTACCTGAACTAGTCTCCACAGCACTGTGTAATAGACCCACACGGAGCGAAATCCTCTTTGCCCCGGCATCCGCTTTGCCTGAGATACATGTTTGGTTCACCTTCTTTCTCAGGCAGATGGGATGCTAGGGCAAGGAGAATTTCGCTCCATGCGGGTTTCCTCCTTGGCTTTGCTTTCCCGGGCTCCATTTTCGCGTCCTGGATTCAAACTGCCAAGCCAAACAAATGAGACACAGTCACAACCCTGCAGCAGCGTGCGTGGCCTCGGATGGATCTCTATGCCCACTACCATCTCGTGGCGTAAGCGAGTCGTGGCATTTTGATCTGGAGCTCAGGTGGAATAGGAGACTAAGCCAGTTCCTTCCTTACAAAAGAGGAGGGGGACAAAATCCCTGTACACCCCCCGTGCACTAGGATGGGAGTTGTCCTCACTCCTTCCCGGGACAACCCGTGCCCCGGCAACGCTTCGACATCAGGGACAACGGCTACTGATGGTCCGTTCTTTCAGGGAGCTACATCGGCGAATTAAGCGTAGGCGTCTGGTGGCAAGCACATGTCTTCACAAGTGACAGGTGGCCAAGGAGCTCCTGCCCCTTGGGCCCAGGGGCCCAGGACAGGCATGCCATCTTCCCAGACTCCTTCCTCACAGTGGAGCAAGCGCCCTTGCGCTAGTTATCCCCACGTGTCTCCTTAGCAGCCAATTTCCATCTCTCTGTACAGGGAGCTTGTGACATTTGTCTTGCCACCGGCCCGCAATCCTGACAGGACCGGCTCTCCTGCTTCGAAACCGTTTCTGAAAACAAAGCCAACGGCTCCTTCTCTTCTCCCGGGAAGCATGCTGCACCTTCCCCAGACATGCTCCTGGGGAGCGCAGTGACAGACGTGTCCCTTTTCTTTAAGCTCTTCCCACAAGCGCAACCAAACATCTCTCTCAGGCAGAGGGGATGTCCGGCAACGAGGATTTCGCTCCATGCTGGTTTTTATTACACCTTGCTGTGGAGACTACCTCAGGCAAAAACAGAAGCAGCATCCCACAGACCCGACTCTGATTTCCCAAAGAATGCTGGGCTTTGCTAGAGGGCATACCCGGGCAAAGAGGCTTTCGTTCTATGAGGGTTTCCACCACTGTGCTGTGAATACTAGACTAAGGCAGGCAGCAAGAGCATCCCACAGAACCGACTCTGATTTCCCAGCGACTGCTATGCTTTCACAATAGTTTTGATCTTGGCGCGAACCGCTTCGCTGCTGCTTCCTCAGGAAGGCTTTGGATGTTCGCTCTGTCGCGTCAGGGAAGAAGAGCTATGGAAGAGCTGGTGCCTCTTGGGCCTTGCTTTCCAGGGCTCCATGTTCGCGCCCTGGGACGAACTAAGCAGACACAGCCACCACCCGTAACAGCGTGCGTGGCCTAGGATGGCACTCTATGCACACTACCATCTTCTGGCGTAGGCAAGGCTTGGCCTTTTGCTCTGTTGCTCAGGCTGTATCGGAAACTAGGCCAGTGCCTTCCCTACAGGAGAGGAGAGGGGACAGGATTCTTGCACACCACACGTGCACAGGAATGAGGAGAGTTGTGGGGGAGTGTTGCTACTCCTTCGCCGGCATAACTCTTGCTATGGACAACGCTGCCACAACTTGGAGGAAGAGGGCGTCTGACTTCCATTTCTCCAGGAGTTGTTACGGCGATTTCGGGCTATGGCGCCTGGTGGCAAGCACAAGCCTGCCCTAGGAACAGGTGGCCAAGGAGATGCCGTCCCCGTGGGACCAGAGCACAGGACAGGCCTGTCTTCCGCACAGACTGCTTCCTCAGAGTAGAGCACGCGCGCCTGCCCTAGTGGTCCCCTCGTATCTCCTTATGATCCAGGCTTCATTCTCTTTGCACAGGGAGCGGGTGACACTTGTCTTGCCACCCACCTGCTGTTCCTGCCATGGCAGGTTCTCCTGCTTCGTGACTGTATTTCCACAACAATGCCAACGGCTCCTTCTCCCGGGAATCATGCTGCACCTTCCCCAGACATGCTGTTGGGGAGCACAATGACAGACGTGTCCCTTTCCTTAAGGCCCTTTCCAGATGTGCAACCATGCTTCTCTCTCAGGCAGATAGGATGCTAGGGCAAGGAGAATTTCGCTCCATGCGGGTTTCATCCACCATGCTGCGGAGACTAGCTTAGGCAAGCACAGCCACATCCCACAAACACGATATTGATTTTTCCACGAATATTGCTCTCCCAGAGGAGATACCCACGCAAAGAGGCTTTCGCTAATGCTGGTTTCTCTCACCGTGAAACTGGGCTCAGGCAAGCAGCAGCTGCCAGCAGAACCGACTCTGATATCTCAGCAAATGCTGTACTTTTGCAAAGGCTTTGAGCTTGGAGCAAACAGCACTTCGCCGCTGCTTCCTCAGCAAGGCTTTGGGCGTTCGATCTGTCGCGTCAGGGAAGAAGTGCTGCGGGAGGGCTAATTCCTCCTTGGCTTTGCTTTCCCGGGCTCCATTTTCGCGTCCTGGTTTCAAACCGCCAGCCGAAATAAGCAGACACATTCACAACCCTGCAGCAGCGTGCGTGGCCTCGGATGGAACTCTATGCCCACTACCATCTCCTAGCGTAGGTGAGTCGTGGCATTTTGATCTGGAGCTCAGGTGGAATAGGGGACTAAGCCAGTGCCTTCCTTACAAAAGAGGAGGGGGACAAAATCCCTGCACACCCCCCGTGCACTAGGATGGGGAGTTGTGGTGGACTGGTCCTCACTCCTTCCCGGGACAAACCGTGCCTCCGCGAAAGCTTCGACATCAGGGAGGACGGCTACTGATGGTCCGTTCTTTCAGGGATCTACATCTCCGAATTAAGCGTAGGCGCCTGGTGGCAAGCAAATATCTGCACAAGTGACAGGTGGCCAAGGAGCTTCTGCCCCTTGGGCCCACGGGCCCAGGACAGGCATGCCTTCTGTCCAGACTCCTTCCGCACAGTGGAGCAAGCGCCTTTGCACTAGTTGTCCCTACGTGTCTCCTTAGCAGCTAGTTTCCATCTCTCCGTACAGGGAGCTTGTGACACTTGTCTTGCCACCGGCCCGCTGTTCCTGACAGGACCGACTCTTCTGCTTCGAAACCGATTCTGAAAACAAAGCCAACGGCTCCTTCTCTTCACCAGGGAAGCATGCTGCACCTTCCCCAGACATGCTCCTGGGGAGCGCAGTGACAGACGTGTCCCTTTCCTTTAAGCTCTTCCCACAAGCGCAACCAAGCATCTCTCTCAGGCAGAGGGGATGTCCGGCAACAAGGATTTCGCTCCATGCTGGTTTATTACACCTTGCTGTGGAGACTAGCTCAGGCAAACAGAAGCAGCATCCCACAGACCAGACTCTGATTTCCCAAAGAATGCTGGGCTTTGCAAGAGGGCATACCCGGGCAAAGAGGCTTTCGTTCTATGAGGGTTTCACCCGCTGTGCTGTGAATACTAGACTAAGGCAGGCAGCAAGAGCCGCCCACAGAACCGACTCTGATTTCCCAGCGACTGCTATGCTTTCACAATAGTTTTCATCTTGGCGCGAACCGCTTCGCTGCTGCTTCCTCGGGAAGGCTTTGGGCGTTCGCTCTGTCGCGTCAGGGAAGAAGAGCTACGGAAGAGCTGGTGCCTCTTTGGGGGCCTTGCTTTCTAGGGCTCCATGTTCGCGCCCTGGGTTCACCCTTCCAGGACGAACTAAACAGACACAGCCACAACCCGCAGCAGCGTGCGTGGCCTAGGATGGCACTCTATGCACACTACCATCTTCTGGTGTAGGCAAGGCTTGGCCTTTTGCTCTGTTGCACAAGCTGTTTCGGAAACTAGGCCAGTGCCTTCCTTACAGGAGAGGACAGAGGACAGGATTCCTGCCCTCCGCACGTGCACAGGGATGGGGAGCTGTCGGGGACTGTTCCCACTCCTTGCCCGGCATACCCATTGCCACGGAAAACGCTGCCACATCTTGGAAGAGGGCATCTGACTATCCATTTCTCCAGAGAGTTGTTTCGGCGAGTTCGAGGTGTGGCGCCTGGTGGCAAGCTCAAGTCTGCCCTAGGGACAGGTGGCTAAGGAGATGCTGTCCCTTGGGACCAGAGGCACAGGAGAGGCCTGCCTTCTGCCCAGACTCCTTCCTCAGAGTATAGAGCACGCGCGCCTGCCCTAGTCGTCCCCTCGTATCTCCTTATGATCCAGGCTTCATTCTCTCTGCACAGAGAGCTGGTGACAATTGTCTTGCAACCCGCCTCTGTTCCTGCCATGGCAGGATCTCTTGCTTCGCCACTGTTTCCCGATAAAAATGCTAATGGCTCCGTCTCCGGGAAGCATGCTGCACCTTCCCCAGACATGCTCTTTGGGAGCGCAGTGACAGACGTGTCCCTTTCCTTAAGGCCCTTTCCAAATGTTCAACCACGCTTCTCAGGCAGATAGGATGCTAGGGCAAGGAGAATTTTGCTCCATGCGGGTTTCTTCCACCATGCTGTGGAGATTAGCTCAGGCAAGCAGCAGCCGCATCCCACAAACACGATTCTGATTTCTCCAGGAATACTGTGCTCTCCCAGAGGAGATGCCTGTGCAAAGAGGCTTTCGCTCTATGCGGGTTTCTCCCACCATGAGACAGGGCTCAGGCAAGCAGCAGCAGCCAGCAGAACCGACTCTGATATCTCAGCAAATGCTGTACTTTTGCAAAGGCTTTGATCATGGAGCCAACAGCACTTCGTCGCTTCTTCCTCAGCAAGGCTTTGGGCATTCGCTCTGTTGCATCAGGGAAGAAGAGCTGCGGGAGAACTGGTTTCTCTTTGGCTTTGCTTTCCCGAGCTCCATTTTCCCGTCCTGGGTTCTGTCAAGGCGAAATAAGCAGACACAGCCTCCACCCTGCAGCAGCGTGCGTCGCCTAGGATGGCACTCTATGCCCACTACAATCTCCTGGTGTAAGTGAGGCTTGACCTTTTACTCTGGAGCTCAGGCGGACTCGGGGACTAGGCCAGGGCCTTTTCCACAGGAGAGGAGAGGTGACAGGATCCCTGCACACCGCCCGTGCACAGGGATGGGGAGCTATGGGGCTGTCCCCACTCCTTCCCCGGACTCCCCGTGCCTTTGCGAACGCTTCCACATCCTGGAGGAGGACGGCATCTAACTGCGCCCGTTCCTCCTGGAGCTGTTTCTGCGAGTTCAGGGCCGGGTGCCTGGTGACAAGCCCAATTCTGCCCTAAGGACAGGTGGCCCTGAGCTAATGTCCCCTTGCGCGCAGAGGCACAGGACAGGCCTGCCTTCCGCTCAGACTCCTTCCTCAGAGTGGAGCACGCGCCCCTGCCCTAGGTGTCCTCTCTTTTCTCCTTATCAGCCAGGCTAACATTTCTCTGCACAGGTAGCGGGTGAAACTTGTCTTGCCACGGACACGCTGCTCCTCACAGGCCCGGCTGTCCTGCATCGCGACCGTTTCCGGATAATAACACCAAAGGCTCCTTCTCTTGTCACGAGGCCCCCGTCTGCACATTCCCAGACATGCTCCTGGGGAGAGCGCATTGACAGACCTGTCCCTTTCCTTCAGGCTCTTTCCAAAGGCGCAACCACGCTTCTCTCTCGGGCAGTGGGGATGCCGGGGCAAAGAGGATTTCGCTCCATGTGGGTTTATTACACCGTGCTGTGGAGACCTCCTCAGGCAAGCAACAGCATCCCAAGACCCGACTGTGGGAATGCGGTGCTTTCCCAGAGGGGAAGCCCAGGCAAAGAGTCTTTCGCTCTATGCGGGTTTCTCCCTCCGTGCTGCGAAAAGCACAGCATTCTCCACAGCACGTTGTAATAAACCCTCATGGAGCGAAATACTCTTTTCTTGGGCATCCCTTATGCCTGCACGAGAAGACTGGTTGCGCCTGAGGAAACAGCCTTAAGGAAAGGGATACGTCTGTCACTGCACTCCCCAGGAGCATGTCTGGGGAAGGTGCAGCGCGACGCTCTGGGGGGAAGACAATGTGCCGTTGGCCTTATTGTTGGGAAAAGCTTGCGAAACAGGAGATCCTGCAATGGCAGGAACAGCAGGCGGGTGGCAAGAGACGTGTCATCTGCTCTCTGTATGGAGAAAAAGAAGCTTGGCTGCTAAGAAGGGACGAGCGAACGACTAGAGCAGGCGCGAGTGCTCCACTCTCTGAGGAAGGAGTCTGGGCAGAAGGCAGGCCTGTCCTGTGCCTCCGGGCCCAAGCGGCAGCAGCTCCTTGGCTACCTGTCCATAGGGCAGAAGTGGGCTTGCCACCAGGCGCCCGGTCCTGAACTCGCAGAAACAACTCCTGGAGGAACGGGAAATCAGATGCTGCCTTCCTCCAGGATGTGGCAGCATTGGCGGAGGCAGCGGGTGCCCCAGGAAGGAGGGACAGTTACCAATTACTCCCCATCGCAGGGCGCGCGGGCGGTGTGCAGTGATCCTGTCGCGTCTCCTCTCGGCTGGGGAAGGCACTGGCCTTGTCCCCAGTTCACCTGAACGCCGGAGCAAAAGGGCACGTCTTGCCTACGCTGGGAGATAGTATTGTGAGCAGAGTGCCATACTAGGCCACGCACGCTGCTGAAGGATCGAGGCTGTGTCTGCTTATTTCGAATTGAGGGGTGAACCCAGGACGCGAACATGGAGCCCGGGAAAGCCCCTGGAAACGGCCATAACAAAAGGGACACGTCTGTCACCATGCTCCCCAGGAGCAAGTCTGGGGGAAAGCGGAGCACGAAGCCCCCGTGAGAAGAGGAGCCGTTGTCCTTGTTGAGAAACTGTCGCGAAGCAGGAGAGCCTGCCCTGGCAGTAACAGGCGGCTGGTGGCAAGACAAGTGTCACCCGCTCGCTGTGTGGAGAGAATGAAGCCTGGCTGCTAAGGAGACTCGAGGGGACGACTAGGGAAGGCGCGCGTGCACCCCTCTGAAGAAGAAGTCTGGGCAGAATGCAGGTCTGTCCTGTGCCTCTGGGCCCCAGGGGACAGCAGCTACTTGGCCACCTGTCCATAGGGCAGACGTGGGCTAGGCACCAGGCGCCCTGCCCTGAACTCGCAGAAACAGCTCCTGGAGGCACGGGCTGTCAGATGCCGTCTTCCTCCAGGATGTGGCAGCGTTGGCGGGCCATGCGGTGTCACGGGGAAGGAGGGACGGTTACCCATTATCCCCATCCCAGGGGGCGCGGGCGGTGTGCAGTGGTACCGTCGCATCTCCTCTCGGCTAGGGAAGGCAATGGCCTAGCCCCTTGTCCACCTGAGTGCCAGAGCAAAAGGGCAGGCCTTGCCTATGCCCGAGGATGGCATTGTGAACAGAGTGTCGTCCTAGGCCACGCACGCTGCTGAAGGGTCGAGGCTGTTTCTGCTTATTTCAGCTTGGCAGGGTGAACCCAGGGCGCGAACATGGAGCCGGGAAAGCAAGGCCCAAGAGGCACCAGCTCTCCCACAGCTCTTCTTCCCTGCCGTGACTGAAGCCTTGCTGAGGAAGCAGCGGCGAAGTGCGTTTCGCTCCAAGCCCAAAGCCTCTGCGAAAGCACAGCATTTGCTTAGAAATCAGAGTCGGATCTGCTGGCTGCTGCTCTTGCTTGCCTGAGCCCAGTCTCACGGTGGGAGAAACCCGCATAGAGCGAACGCCTCTTTGCCCGGGCATCTCCTCAGGGAAAGCACAGCATTCGTTGGGCAACCAGAATCTTGTTTGAGGAATTTTGCTGCTGCTTGCCTGAGCTAGTCTCCACAGCACGGTGGATGAATCCCGCATGGAGCGAAATTCTCCTTGCCCTAGCATCCCCTCTGCCTGAGAGAGAAGCGTGGTTGCACATCTGGAAAGGTCTTTAAGGAAAGGGACACGTCTGTCACCATGCTCCCCAGGAGCAATTCTGGGGAAGGCGCAGCACGCCGCCCCGGGAGAAGAGACGGTGCCGTTGGCCTTGTTGTCGGGAGACAGTCTCGAAGCAGGAGAGCCTACCCTGGTAGGAACAGCGGGGGGGTGATGGCAATAAAAGTGTCACCCACTCCCTGTGCGGAGAGACAAGACTGGCTGCTAAGGAGACACAAGTGGATGACTAGGGTAGGCACGCGTGCTCCCCACAGAGGAAGGTGTCTCGGCAGAAGGCAGGCCTGTACTGTGCCTCTGATCCCAAGGGGACAGCATCTCCTTGGCCACCTGTTCCTAGGGCAGGCTTGGGCTTGCCACCAGTAGCCATAACCGGAACTCGCAGAAACAGCACCCAGGAGAAATGGGCAGTCAGATGCCATCTTCCTCCAAGATGTGGCAGCATTGTCGGTGGCAGGCAGTGTGCTGGGGAAGGAGTGGGCACAGTCCCCCCCCACAACTCCCCATCCCAGTGCACGGGCGGTGTGCAGGGATCCTGTTGCCACTCCTCTCCTGTGGGGAAGGCACTGGCCTAGATCCTAAGGCCGCCTGAGCTCCAGAGCAAAAGGCCAAGCCTTGCCTATGCCAGGAGATGGAAGTTGGCAGAGTGCCACCTTAGGACACGCACGCTGCTGCAGGGTTGACTGTATCTCCTGAGTTTGGGTAGGCAGGGGGAATCCAGGGCGTGAACATGGAGCCTGGGAAAGCATCGCCAAAGAGGCACCAGCTCTCCAGGGCTCTTATCCTTGACGGAACAGAGCGAACGCCCAAAGCCATGCTGAGGAAAGCAGCAGAGAAGTGCAGATCGCGCCAAGCTGAAAACCTCTGGCTGGGAAATCAGAGTCGGTTCTGTGGGATGCTCTTGCTTCTTGCCTTAGCCTAGTATTCGCAGCACAGTGGGAAAAATCCGCATAGAGCAAAAGCCTCTTTGCCCAGGCATCCCCTCTGGGAAAGCACAGCTTTCTTTGGGATATCAGAGTCAGGTCTGTGGGATGTTGCTGCTGCTTGTCTGAGCTAGTCTCCACAGCACGGTGTAATAAACCGGCATGGAGCAAAATCTTCTTTGCCTGGGCATCCCGTCTGCCTGAGAGAGATGCTTGGTTGCTCCTGTGGGAAGTGTCTTAAGGAAAGGAACACATCCGTCACTGCGCGCTCCCCAGGAGCATGTCTGGGGAAGGTGCAACATGCTTCCCGGGAGAAGAGAAGGAGCCGTTGGCCTTATTGTCGGGAAAAGGTCGCGAAGCAGGAGAGCCGGCACTGTCAGGAAGAGCGGGCCGGTGGCAAGACAAGTGTCACCCGCGTCCTGTGCAGGGAGACCGACGCCTGGCTGCTAAAGAGATATGAGAGTACGATGATGGCAGGGGCGCGTGCTCCACTCTGAGGAAGGAGTCTGGGCAGAAGGCTGTACTGTCCTGAGCCTCTGGGCCCAAGGGCACAGCAGCTACTTGGCCACCTGTCCATAGGACAGAAGTGGGCTTGCTACCAGGCGCCCTGTCCTGAACTCACAGTAACAGCTCCAGGAGGAACGGGCAGTCAGAAGCCGTCTTCCTTCAGGATGTGGTACCATTGGCGGAGGCAGCGGGTGTCCCGGGGAAGGAGGAACAGTTACCCATTACTCCCATTCCCAGGGCGCGGGCGGTGTACATTGATCCTGTCGCGTCTCTTCTCGGCTGGAGAAAGCACTGGCCTAGTCCCCTGTCCACCTGAACGCCAGAGCAAAAGGGCAGACATTGCCTACACTGGGAGATGGCATTATGAGCACAGTGCCATCGTAGGCCATGCACGCTGCTGCAGGGTGGAGGCTGTGTATGCTTATTTCACCTTGGCAGTTTGAATCCAGGACGCGAACATGGAGCCGGGAAAGCAAGGCCCAAGAGGCACCAGCTCTCCCGCAGCTCTTCTTCCCTGACGCGACTGAAGCCTGGCTGAAGAAACAGAGGCGTAGTGCTGTTCGCTCCAAGCCCAAAGCCTCTGCGAAAGCACAGCATTCACTGAGAAATCAGATTTGGATCTGCTGGCTGGCTGCTGCTGCTTCTTGCTGGAGCCCTGTCTTACGGTGGGAGAAAACCGCATACAGCCTAATCCTCTTTTCCCCGGGCATCTCCTCTGGGAAAGCACAGCATTTGGTGGGAAATCAGATCGTGTTTGTGGAATGCTGCTGCTGCTTGCCTGAGCTAGTCTCAACAGCACGATAGGTGAATCCCGCATGGAGCGAAATTCTCCTTTCCCTAGCATCCCCGCTCTGCCTGAGCGAGAAGAGTGGTTGCACATCTGCAAAGGGCCTTAAGGAAAGGGACACATCTGTCACTGAGCTCCCCAGGAACAAGTCTGGGGAAGGTGCAGCATGCCGCCCTGGGAGAAGAGAAGATGCCGTTGGCCTTCGTTGTCGCAAAGCAGGAGAGTCTGCCCTGGGAGGGAAAGTGGCCCGGTGGCAAGACAAGTGTCACCCGCTCTCTGTGTGGAGAATAGGATACTTGGCTGAGAAGGAGAAAGGAAGGGACGAATAGGGCAGGGTTGCATACTCCACTCTGAGGAAGGAGTCTGGGCAGAAGGAATGCCTCTCCTGTGCCCCTGCGCCTAAGGGGAAAGCAGCTCCTTGGCCACCTTTCCCTGGTGCAGACATGTGCTTGCCACCAGGCGCCTACCCTGAACTCGCAGAAGTAAGTCCCTGAAAGAACGGGCAGTCATATGCCGCCTTACTCCAAGATGTGAAAGCGTTCGTGGATGCACGGGGTGTCCGGGGAAGTAGTGGGGAAAGTACCTCACTGCTCCCCATCCCAGTGTACGGGCGGTGTGAAAGATCCTGTTGCCTCTCCTCTCCTGTGGGGAAGGCACTGACCTAGAACTTGAGTCCACCTGAGCGCCATAGCAAAAGCCCTAGCGTTGCCTACACCGGGAGATGGTAGTGTGTATAGAGTGCCATCCTGGGCCACGCAAGCTACTGCAGGGTTCTGACTGTATCTGCGTATTTCGACTTGGCTCATTGAAGCCAGGACGCGAACATGGAGCCCGGGAAGCAAGGCCCAAGAGGCACCAGCTCTCCGCATCTGACGGGACAGAGCGAACGCCCAATGCCTTGCTGAGGAAGCAGCAGCGAAGTGCGGTTCGCAGCAAGCTGAAAACTTCTGCGAAAGCATAGCAGTCTCTGGGAAATCAGAGTCGTTCCTGTAGAGCAAAAACCTCTTTGCCCGGGCTTCACCTCTGGGAAAGCACAGCATTCTTGGAAAATCAGAGTCGGGTCTGTGGAATGCGGCTGCTGCTAGCCTGAGCTGGTCTCCACTGCACGGTGTAATAAACCTGCATGGAGCGAAATCGTGTATGCCCGGCATCCACTCTGCCTGAGAGAGAAGAGTGGCTGCCCCTGTGGGAAGAGCCTCAAGGAAAGGGACACGACTGTCACTGCACTACCCTGGAGCATGTCTGAGGAAGGTGCAGCACGCTGCCCCGGGGAAGAGAATGAGTCGTTGGCCTTGTCGGAAAAACAGACGCAAGCAGGAGAGCCGGCCCTGTCAGCAACAGCGGGTCGCTGGTAAGACAAGTGGCATACGCTCTCTGTGCAGAGAGACGGAAACCTGGCTAAGAAGTAGACACGACGGTAGGACTAGGGTATTGGCGCTTCCTCCACTCTAATAAGGCGTCTGGGCAGAAGGCATGCCTGTCCTGGGCCTCTGGACCCAAGGGGAAAGCAGCTCCTTGGCCACCTGTCCCAGGTGCAGACATGTGCTTGCCACTAGGGGCCTACCCTGTAGCTCCCTGACAGATCGGGAAGTCAGGATCTGTCTTCCTCCAAGATGTGAAAGCGTTCAAGGATGCACGGGGTGTCCGGGGAAGGAGTGGGGACAGTCCGTCACTGCTCCTCAACCTAGTGCAAGGGCGGTGTGCCGAGATGCTGTTGGCTCTCCTCTCCTGTGGAGAAAGCACTGGCCTAGTCCCCGATTCTGCCTGAGCACAGCATTCTTTGGGAAGTCAGAGTCGGGTCTGTGGGATGCTGCTGCGGCTTACCTGAACTAGTCTCCACAGCACTGTGTAATAGACCCACACGGAGCGAAATCCTCTTTGCCCCGGCATCCGCTTTGCCTGAGATACATGTTTGGTTCACCTTCTTTCTCAGGCAGATGGGATGCTAGGGCAAGGAGAATTTCGCTCCATGCGGGTTTCCTCCTTGGCTTTGCTTTCCCGGGCTCCATTTTCGCGTCCTGGATTCAAACTGCCAAGCCAAACAAATGAGACACAGTCACAACCCTGCAGCAGCGTGCGTGGCCTCGGATGGATCTCTATGCCCACTACCATCTCGTGGCGTAAGCGAGTCGTCGTGGCATTTTGATCTGGAGCTCAGGTGGAATAGGAGACTAAGCCAGTTCCTTCCTTACAAAAGAGGAGGGGGACAAAATCCCTGTACACCCCCCGTGCACTAGGATGGGAGTTGTCCTCACTCCTTCCCGGGACAACCCGTGCCCCGGCAACGCTTCGACATCAGGGACAACGGCTACTGATGGTCCGTTCTTTCAGGGAGCTACATCGGCGAATTAAGCGTAGGCGTCTGGTGGCAAGCACATGTCTTCACAAGTGACAGGTGGCCAAGGAGCTCCTGCCCCTTGGGCCCAGGGGCCCAGGACAGGCATGCCATCTTCCCAGACTCCTTCCTCACAGTGGAGCAAGCGCCCTTGCGCTAGTTATCCCCACGTGTCTCCTTAGCAGCCAATTTCCATCTCTCTGTACAGGGAGCTTGTGACATTTGTCTTGCCACCGGCCCGCAATCCTGACAGGACCGGCTCTCCTGCTTCGAAACCGTTTCTGAAAACAAAGCCAACGGCTCCTTCTCTTCTCCCGGGAAGCATGCTGCACCTTCCCCAGACATGCTCCTGGGGAGCGCAGTGACAGACGTGTCCCTTTTCTTTAAGCTCTTCCCACAAGCGCAACCAAACATCTCTCTCAGGCAGAGGGGATGTCCGGCAACGAGGATTTCGCTCCATGCTGGTTTATTACACCTTGCTGTGGAGACTACCTCAGGCAAACAGAAGCAGCATCCCACAGACCCGACTCTGATTTCCCAAAGAATGCTGGGCTTTGCTAGAGGGCATACCCGGGCAAAGAGGCTTTCGTTCTATGAGGGTTTCCACCACTGTGCTGTGAATACTAGACTAAGGCAGGCAGCAAGAGCATCCCACAGAACCGACTCTGATTTCCCAGCGACTGCTATGCTTTCACAATAGTTTTGATCTTGGCGCGAACCGCTTCGCTGCTGCTTCCTCAGGAAGGCTTTGGATGTTCGCTCTGTCGCGTCAGGGAAGAAGAGCTATGGAAGAGCTGGTGCCTCTTGGGCCTTGCTTTCCAGGGCTCCATGTTCGCGCCCTGGGACGAACTAAGCAGACACAGCCACCACCCGTAACAGCGTGCGTGGCCTAGGATGGCACTCTATGCACACTACCATCTTCTGGCGTAGGCAAGGCTTGGCCTTTTGCTCTGTTGCTCAGGCTGTATCGGAAACTAGGCCAGTGCCTTCCCTACAGGAGAGGAGAGGGGACAGGATTCTTGCACACCACACGTGCACAGGAATGAGGAGTTGTGGGGGAGTGTTGCTACTCCTTCGCCGGCATAACTCTTGCTATGGACAACGCTGCCACAACTTGGAGGAAGAGGGCGTCTGACTTCCATTTCTCCAGGAGTTGTTACGGCGATTTCGGGCTATGGCGCCTGGTGGCAAGCACAAGCCTGCCCTAGGAACAGGTGGCCAAGGAGATGCCGTCCCCGTGGGACCAGAGCACAGGACAGGCCTGTCTTCCGCACAGACTGCTTCCTCAGAGTAGAGCACGCGCGCCTGCCCTAGTGGTCCCCTCGTATCTCCTTATGATCCAGGCTTCATTCTCTTTGCACAGGGAGCGGGTGACACTTGTCTTGCCACCCACCTGCTGTTCCTGCCATGGCAGGTTCTCCTGCTTCGTGACTGTATTTCCACAACAATGCCAACGGCTCCTTCTCCCGGGAATCATGCTGCACCTTCCCCAGACATGCTGTTGGGGAGCACAATGACAGACGTGTCCCTTTCCTTAAGGCCCTTTCCAGATGTGCAACCATGCTTCTCTCTCAGGCAGATAGGATGCTAGGGCAAGGAGAATTTCGCTCCATGCGGGTTTCATCCACCATGCTGCGGAGACTAGCTTAGGCAAGCACAGCCACATCCCACAAACACGATATTGATTTTTCCACGAATATTTGCTCTCCCAGAGGAGATACCCACGCAAAGAGGCTTTCGCTAATGCTGGTTTCTCTCACCGTGAAACTGGGCTCAGGCAAGCAGCAGCTGCCAGCAGAACCGACTCTGATATCTCAGCAAATGCTGTACTTTTGCAAAGGCTTTGAGCTTGGAGCAAACAGCACTTCGCCGCTGCTTCCTCAGCAAGGCTTTGGGCGTTCGATCTGTCGCGTCAGGGAAGAAGTGCTGCGGGAGGGCTAATTCCTCCTTGGCTTTGCTTTCCCGGGCTCCATTTTCGCGTCCTGGTTTCAAACCGCCAGCCGAAATAAGCAGACACATTCACAACCCTGCAGCAGCGTGCGTGGCCTCGGATGGAACTCTATGCCCACTACCATCTCCTAGCGTAGGTGAGTCGTGGCATTTTGATCTGGAGCTCAGGTGGAATAGGGGACTAAGCCAGTGCCTTCCTTACAAAAGAGGAGGGGGACAAAATCCCTGCACACCCCCCGTGCACTAGGATGGGGAGTTGTGGTGGACTGGTCCTCACTCCTTCCCGGGACAAACCGTGCCTCCGCGAAAGCTTCGACATCAGGGAGGACGGCTACTGATGGTCCGTTCTTTCAGGGATCTACATCTCCGAATTAAGCGTAGGCGCCTGGTGGCAAGCAAATATCTGCACAAGTGACAGGTGGCCAAGGAGCTTCTGCCCCTTGGGCCCACGGGCCCAGGACAGGCATGCCTTCTGTCCAGACTCCTTCCGCACAGTGGAGCAAGCGCCTTTGCACTAGTTGTCCCTACGTGTCTCCTTAGCAGCTAGTTTCCATCTCTCCGTACAGGGAGCTTGTGACACTTGTCTTGCCACCGGCCCGCTGTTCCTGACAGGACCGACTCTTCTGCTTCGAAACCGATTCTGAAAACAAAGCCAACGGCTCCTTCTCTTCACCAGGGAAGCATGCTGCACCTTCCCCAGACATGCTCCTGGGGAGCGCAGTGACAGACGTGTCCCTTTCCTTTAAGCTCTTCCCACAAGCGCAACCAAGCATCTCTCTCAGGCAGAGGGGATGTCCGGCAACAAGGATTTCGCTCCATGCTGGTTTATTACACACCTTGCTGTGGAGACTAGCTCAGGCAAACAGAAGCAGCATCCCACAGACCAGACTCTGATTTCCCAAAGAATGCTGGGCTTTGCAAGAGGGCATACCCGGGCAAAGAGGCTTTCGTTCTATGAGGGTTTCACCCGCTGTGCTGTGAATACTAGACTAAGGCAGGCAGCAAGAGCCGCCCACAGAACCGACTCTGATTTCCCAGCGACTGCTATGCTTTCACAATAGTTTTCATCTTGGCGCGAACCGCTTCGCTGCTGCTGCTTCCTCGGGAAGGCTTTGGGCGTTCGCTCTGTCGCGTCAGGGAAGAAGAGCTACGGAAGAGCTGGTGCCTCTTGGGCCTTGCTTTCTAGGGCTCCATGTTCGCGCCCTGGGTTCACCCTTCCAGGACGAACTAAACAGACACAGCCACAACCCGCAGCAGCGTGCGTGGCCTAGGATGGCACTCTATGCACACTACCATCTTCTGGTGTAGGCAAGGCTTGGCCTTTTGCTCTGTGCACAAGCTGTTTCGGAAACTAGGCCAGTGCCTTCCTTACAGGAGAGGACAGAGGACAGGATTCCTGCCCTCCGCACGTGCACAGGGATGGGGAGCTGTCGGGGACTGTTCCCACTCCTTGCCCGGCATACCCATTGCCACGGAAAACGCTGCCACATCTTGGAAGAGGGCATCTGACTATCCATTTCTCCAGAGAGTTGTTTCGGCGAGTTCGAGGTGTGGCGCCTGGTGGCAAGCTCAAGTCTGCCCTAGGGACAGGTGGCTAAGGAGATGCTGTCCCTTGGGACCAGAGGCACAGGAGAGGCCTGCCTTCTGCCCAGACTCCTTCCTCAGAGTAGAGCACGCGCGCCTGCCCTAGTCGTCCCCTCGTATCTCCTTATGATCCAGGCTTCATTCTCTCTGCACAGAGAGCTGGTGACAATTGTCTTGCAACCCGCCTCTGTTCCTGCCATGGCAGGATCTCTTGCTTCGCCACTGTTTCCCGATAAAAATGCTAATGGCTCCGTCTCCGGGAAGCATGCTGCACCTTCCCCAGACATGCTCTTTGGGAGCGCAGTGACAGACGTGTCCCTTTCCTTAAGGCCCTTTCCAAATGTTCAACCACGCTTCTCAGGCAGATAGGATGCTAGGGCAAGGAGAATTTTGCTCCATGCGGGTTTCTTCCACCATGCTGTGGAGATTAGCTCAGGCAAGCAGCAGCCGCCGCATCCCACAAACACGATTCTGATTTCTCCAGGAATACTGTGCTCTCCCAGAGGAGATGCCTGTGCAAAGAGGCTTTCGCTCTATGCGGGTTTCTCCCACCATGAGACAGGGCTCAGGCAAGCAGCAGCAGCCAGCAGAACCGACTCTGATATCTCAGCAAATGCTGTACTTTTGCAAAGGCTTTGATCATGGAGCCAACAGCACTTCGTCGCTTCTTCCTCAGCAAGGCTTTGGGCATTCGCTCTGTTGCATCAGGGAAGAAGAGCTGCGGGAGAACTGGTTTCTCTTTGGCTTTGCTTTCCCGAGCTCCATTTTCCCGTCCTGGGTTCTGTCAAGGCGAAATAAGCAGACACAGCCTCCACCCTGCAGCAGCGTGCGTCGCCTAGGATGGCACTCTATGCCCACTACAATCTCCTGGTGTAAGTGAGGCTTGACCTTTTACTCTGGAGCTCAGGCGGACTCGGGGACTAGGCCAGGGCCTTTTCCACAGGAGAGAGAGAGAGGTGACAGGATCCCTGCACACCGCCCGTGCACAGGGATGGGGAGCTATGGGGCTGTCCCCACTCCTTCCCCGGACTCCCCGTGCCTTTGCGAACGCTTCCACATCCTGGAGGAGGACGGCATCTAACTGCGCCCGTTCCTCCTGGAGCTGTTTCTGCGAGTTCAGGGCCGGGTGCCTGGTGACAAGCCCAATTCTGCCCTAAGGACAGGTGGCCCTGAGCTAATGTCCCCTTGCGCGCAGAGGCACAGGACAGGCCTGCCTTCCGCTCAGACTCCTTCCTCAGAGTGGAGCACGCGCCCCTGCCCTAGGTGTCCTCTCTTTTCTCCTTATCAGCCAGGCTAACATTTCTCTGCACAGGTAGCGGGTGAAACTTGTCTTGCCACGGACACGCTGCTCCTCACAGGCCCGGCTGTCCTGCATCGCGACCGTTTCCGGATAATAACACCAAAGGCTCCTTCTCTTGTCACGAGGCCCCCGTCTGCACATTCCCAGACATGCTCCTGGGGAGAGCGCATTGACAGACCTGTCCCTTTCCTTCAGGCTCTTTCCAAAGGCGCAACCACGCTTCTCTCTCGGGCAGTGGGGATGCCGGGGCAAAGAGGATTTCGCTCCATGTGGGTTTATTACACCGTGCTGTGGAGACCTCCTCAGGCAAGCAACAGCATCCCAAGACCCGACTGTGGGAATGCGGTGCTTTCCCAGAGGGGAAGCCCAGGCAAAGAGTCTTTCGCTCTATGCGGGTTTCTCCCTCCGTGCTGCGAAAAGCACAGCATTCTCCACAGCACGTTGTAATAAACCCTCATGGAGCGAAATACTCTTTTCTTGGGCATCCCTTATGCCTGCACGAGAAGACTGGTTGCGCCTGAGGAAACAGCCTTAAGGAAAGGGATACGTCTGTCACTGCACTCCCCAGGAGCATGTCTGGGGAAGGTGCAGCGCGACGCTCTGGGGGAAGACAATGTGCCGTTGGCCTTATTGTTGGGAAAAGCTTGCGAAACAGGAGATCCTGCAATGGCAGGAACAGCAGGCGGGTGGCAAGAGACGTGTCATCTGCTCTCTGTATGGAGAAAAAGAAGCTTGGCTGCTAAGAAGGGACGACGAGCGAACGACTAGCAGCAGGCGCGAGTGCTCCACTCTGAGGAAGGAGTCTGGGCAGAAGGCAGGCCTGTCCTGTGCCTCCGGGCCCAAGCGGCAGCAGCTCCTTGGCTACCTGTCCATAGGGCAGAAGTGGGCTTGCCACCAGGCGCCCGGTCCTGAACTCGCAGAAACAACTCCTGGAGGAACGGGAAATCAGATGCTGCCTTCCTCCAGGATGTGGCAGCATTGGCGGAGGCAGCGGGTGCCCCAGGAAGGAGGGACAGTTACCAATTACTCCCCATCGCAGGGCGCGGGCGGTGTGCAGTGATCCTGTCGCGTCTCCTCTCGGCTGGGGAAGGCACTGGCCTTGTCCCCAGTTCACCTGAACGCCGGAGCAAAAGGGCACGTCTTGCCTACGCTGGGAGATAGTATTGTGAGCAGAGTGCCATACTAGGCCACGCACGCTGCTGAAGGATCGAGGCTGTGTCTGCTTATTTCGAATTGAGGGGTGAACCCAGGACGCGAACATGGAGCCCGGGAAAGCCCCTGGAAACGGCCATAACAAAAGGGACACGTCTGTCACCATGCTCCCCAGGAGCAAGTCTGGGGGAAAGCGGAGCACGAAGCCCCGTGAGAAGAGGAGCCGTTGTCCTTGTTGAGAAACTGTCGCGAAGCAGGAGAGCCTGCCCTGGCAGTAACAGGCGGCTGGTGGCAAGACAAGTGTCACCCGCTCGCTGTGTGGAGAGAATGAAGCCTGGCTGCTAAGGAGACTCGAGGGGACGACTAGGGAAGGCGCGCGTGCACCCCTCTGAAGAAGAAGTCTGGGCAGAATGCAGGTCTGTCCTGTGCCTCTGGGCCCCAGGGGACAGCAGCTACTTGGCCACCTGTCCATAGGGCAGACGTGGGCTAGGCACCAGGCGCCCTGCCCTGAACTCGCAGAAACAGCTCCTGGAGGCACGGGCTGTCAGATGCCGTCTTCCTCCAGGATGTGGCAGCGTTGGCGGGCCATGCGGTGTCACGGGGAAGGAGGGACGGTTACCCATTATCCCCATCCCAGGGCGCGGGCGGTGTGCAGTGGTACCGTCGCATCTCCTCTCGGCTAGGGAAGGCAATGGCCTAGTCCCTTGTCCACCTGAGTGCCAGAGCAAAAGGGCAGGCCTTGCCTATGCCCGAGGATGGCATTGTGAACAGAGTGTCGTCCTAGGCCACGCACGCGCTGCTGAAGGGTCGAGGCTGTTTTCTGCTTATTTCAGCTTGGCAGGGTGAACCCAGGGCGCGAACATGGAGCCGGGAAAGCAAGGCCCAAGAGGCACCAGCTCTCCCACAGCTCTTCTTCCCTGCCGTGACTGAAGCCTTGCTGAGGAAGCAGCGGCGAAGTGCGTTTCGCTCCAAGCCCAAAGCCTCTGCGAAAGCACAGCATTTGCTTAGAAATCAGAGTCGGATCTGCTGGCTGCTGCTCTTGCTTGCCTGAGCCCAGTCTCACGGTGGGAGAAACCCGCATAGAGCGAACGCCTCTTTGCCCGGGCATCTCCTCAGGGAAAGCACAGCATTCGTTGGGCAACCAGAATCTTGTTTGAGGAATTTTGCTGCTGCTTGCCTGAGCTAGTCTCCACAGCACGGTGGATGAATCCCGCATGGAGCGAAATTCTCCTTGCCCTAGCATCCCCTCTGCCTGAGAGAGAAGCGTGGTTGCACATCTGGAAAGGTCTTTAAGGAAAGGGACACGTCTGTCACCATGCTCCCCAGGAGCAATTCTGGGGAAGGCGCAGCACGCCGCCCCGGGAGAAGAGACGGTGCCGTTGGCCTTGTTGTCGGGAGACAGTCTCGAAGCAGGAGAGCCTACCCTGGTAGGAACAGCGGGGTGATGGCAATAAAAGTGTCACCCACTCCCTGTGCGGAGAGACAAGACTGGCTGCTAAGGAGACACAAGTGGATGACTAGGGTAGGCACGCGTGCTCCCCACAGAGGAAGGTGTCTCGGCAGAAGGCAGGCCTGTACTGTGCCTCTGATCCCAAGGGGACAGCATCTCCTTGGCCACCTGTTCCTAGGGCAGGCTTGGGCTTGCCACCAGTAGCCATAACCGGAACTCGCAGAAACAGCACCCAGGAGAAATGGGCAGTCAGATGCCATCTTCCTCCAAGATGTGGCAGCATTGTCGGTGGCAGGCAGTGTGCTGGGGAAGGAGTGGGCACAGTCCCCCCCACAACTCCCCATCCCAGTGCACGGGCGGTGTGCAGGGATCCTGTTGCCACTCCTCTCCTGTGGGGAAGGCACTGGCCTAGATCCTAAGGCCGCCTGAGCTCCAGAGCAAAAGGCCAAGCCTTGCCTATGCCAGGAGATGGAAGTTGGCAGAGTGCCACCTTAGGACACGCACGCTGCTGCAGGGGTTGACTGTATCTCCTGAGTTTGGGTAGGCAGGGGGAATCCAGGGCGTGAACATGGAGCCTGGGAAAGCATCGCCAAAGAGGCACCAGCTCTCCAGGGCTCTTATCCTTGACGGAACAGAGCGAACGCCCAAAGCCATGCTGAGGAAGCAGCAGAGAAGTGCAGATCGCGCCAAAGCTGAAAACCTCTGGCTGGGAAATCAGAGTCGGTTCTGTGGGATGCTCTTGCTTCTTGCCTTAGCCTAGTATTCGCAGCACAGTGGGAAAAATCCGCATAGAGCAAAAGCCTCTTTGCCCAGGCATCCCCTCTGGGAAAGCACAGCTTTCTTTGGGATATCAGAGTCAGGTCTGTGGGATGTTGCTGCTGCTTGTCTGAGCTAGTCTCCACAGCACGGTGTAATAAACCGGCATGGAGCAAAATCTTCTTTGCCTGGGCATCCCGTCTGCCTGAGAGAGATGCTTGGTTGCTCCTGTGGGAAGTGTCTTAAGGAAAGGAACACATCCGTCACTGCGCTCCCCAGGAGCATGTCTGGGGAAGGTGCAACATGCTTCCCGGGAGAAGAGAAGGAGCCGTTGGCCTTATTGTCGGGAAAAGGTCGCGAAGCAGGAGAGCCGGCACTGTCAGGAAGAGCGGGCCGGTGGCAAGACAAGTGTCACCCGCGTCCTGTGCAGGGAGACCGACGCCTGGCTGCTAAAGAGATATGAGAGTACGATGATGGCAGGGGCGCGTGCTCCACTCTGAGGAAGGAGTCTGGGCAGAAGGCTGTACTGTCCTGAGCCTCTGGGCCCAAGGGCACAGCAGCTACTTGGCCACCTGTCCATAGGACAGAAGTGGGCTTGCTACCAGGCGCCCTGTCCTGAACTCACAGTAACAGCTCCAGGAGGAACGGGCAGTCAGAAGCCGTCTTCCTTCAGGATGTGGTACCATTGGCGGAGGCAGCGGGTGTCCGGGGAAGAAGGAGGAACAGTTACCCATTACTCCCATTCCCAGGGCGCGGGCGGTGTACATTGATCCTGTCGCGTCTCTTCTCGGCTGGAGAAAGCACTGGCCTAGTCCCCTGTCCACCTGAACGCCAGAGCAAAAGGGCAGACATTGCCTACACTGGGAGATGGCATTATGAGCACAGTGCCATCGTAGGCCATGCACGCTGCTGCAGGGTGGAGGCTGTGTATGCTTATTTCACCTTGGCAGTTTGAATCCAGGACGCGAACATGGAGCCGGGAAAGCAAGGCCCAAGAGGCACCAGCTCTCCCGCAGCTCTTCTTCCCTGACGCGACTGAAGCCTGGCTGAAGAAACAGAGGCGTAGTGCTGTTCGCTCCAAGCCCAAAGCCTCTGCGAAAGCACAGCATTCACTGAGAAATCAGATTTGGATCTGCTGGCTGCTGCTGCTTCTTGCTGGAGCCCTGTCTTACGGTGGGAGAAAACCGCATACAGCCTAATCCTCTTTTCCCCGGGCATCTCCTCTGGGAAAGCACAGCATTTGGTGGGAAATCAGATCGTGTTTTTGTGGAATGCTGCTGCTGCTTGCCTGAGCTAGTCTCAACAGCACGATAGGTGAATCCCGCATGGAGCGAAATTCTCCTTTCCCTAGCATCCCCGCTCTGCCTGAGCGAGAAGAGTGGTTGCACATCTGCAAAGGGCCTTAAGGAAAGGGACACATCTGTCACTGAGCTCCCCAGGAACAAGTCTGGGGAAGGTGCAGCATGCCGCCCTGGGAGAAGAGAAGATGCCGTTGGCCTTCGTTGTCGCAAAGCAGGAGAGTCTGCCCTGGGAGGGAAAGTGGCCCGGTGGCAAGACAAGTGTCACCCGCTCTCTGTGTGGAGAATAGGATACTTGGCTGAGAAGGAGAAAGGAAGGGACGAATAGGGCAGGGTTGCATACTCCACTCTGAGGAAGGAGTCTGGGCAGAAGGAATGCCTCTCCTGTGCCCCTGCGCCTAAGGGGAAAGCAGCTCCTTGGCCACCTTTCCCTGGTGCAGACATGTGCTTGCCACCAGGCGCCTACCCTGAACTCGCAGAAGTAAGTCCCTGAAAGAACGGGCAGTCATATGCCGCCTTACTCCAAGATGTGAAAGCGTTCGTGGATGCACGGGGTGTCCGGGGAAGTAGTGGGGGGAAAGTACCTCACTGCTCCCCATCCCAGTGTACGGGCGGTGTGAAAGATCCTGTTGCCTCTCCTCTCCTGTGGGGAAGGCACTGACCTAGAACTTGAGTCCACCTGAGCGCCATAGCAAAAGCCCTAGCGTTGCCTACACCGGGAGATGGTAGTGTGTATAGAGTGCCATCCTGGGCCACGCAAGCTACTGCAGGGTTCTGACTGTATCTGCGTATTTCGGCTTGGCTCATTGAAGCCAGGACGCGAACATGGAGCCCGGGAAGCAAGGCCCAAGAGGCACCAGCTCTCCGCATCTGACGGGACAGAGCGAACGCCCAATGCCTTGCTGAGGAAGCAGCAGCGAAGTGCGGTTCGCAGCAAGCTGAAAACTTCTGCGAAAGCATAGCAGTCTCTGGGAAATCAGAGTCGTTCCTGTAGAGCAAAAACCTCTTTGCCCGGGCTTCACCTCTGGGAAAGCACAGCATTCTTGGAAAATCAGAGTCGGGTCTGTGGAATGCGGCTGCTGCTAGCCTGAGCTGGTCTCCACTGCACGGTGTAATAAACCTGCATGGAGCGAAATCGTGTATGCCCGGCATCCACTCTGCCTGAGAGAGAAGAGTGGCTGCCCCTGTGGGAAGAGCCTCAAGGAAAGGGACACGACTGTCACTGCACTACCCTGGAGCATGTCTGAGGAAGGTGCAGCACGCTGCCCCGGGGAAGAGAATGAGTCGTTGGCCTTGTCGGAAACAGACGCAAGCAGGAGAGCCGGCCCTGTCAGCAACAGCGGGTCGCTGGTAAGACAAGTGGCATACGCTCTCTGTGCAGAGAGACGGAAACCTGGCTAAGAAGTAGACACGACGGTAGGACTAGGGTATTGGCGCTTCCTCCACTCTAATAAGGCGTCTGGGCAGAAGGCATGCCTGTCCTGGGCCTCTGGACCCAAGGGGAAAGCAGCTCCTTGGCCACCTGTCCCAGGTGCAGACATGTGCTTGCCACTAGGGGCCTACCCTGTAGCTCCCTGACAGATCGGGAAGTCAGGATCTGTCTTCCTCCAAGATGTGAAAGCGTTCAAGGATGCACGGGGTGTCCGGGGAAGGAGTGGGGACAGTCCGTCACTGCTCCTCAACCTAGTGCAAGGGCGGTGTGCCGAGATGCTGTTGGCTCTCCTCTCCTGTGGAGAAAGCACTGGCCTAGTCCCCGATTCTGCCTGAGCACAGCATTCTTTGGGAAGTCAGAGTCGGGTCTGTGGGATGCTGCTGCGGCTTACCTGAACTAGTCTCCACAGCACTGTGTAATAGACCCACACGGAGCGAAATCCTCTTTGCCCCGGCATCCGCTTTGCCTGAGATACATGTTTGGTTCACCTTCTTTCTCAGGCAGATGGGATGCTAGGGCAAGGAGAATTTCGCTCCATGCGGGTTTCCTCCTTGGCTTTGCTTTCCCGGGCTCCATTTTCGCGTCCTGGATTCAAACTGCCAAGCCAAACAAATCAGACACAGTCACAACCCTGCAGCAGCAGCGTGCGTGGCCTCGGATGGATCTCTATGCCCACTACCATCTCGTGGCGTAAGCGAGTCGTGGCATTTTGATCTGGAGCTCAGGTGGAATAGGAGACTAAGCCAGTTCCTTCCTTACAAAAGAGGAGGGGGACAAAATCCCTGTACACCCCCCGTGCACTAGGATGGGAGTTGTCCTCACTCCTTCCCGGGACAACCCGTGCCCCGGCAACGCTTCGACATCAGGGACAACGGCTACTGATGGTCCGTTCTTTCAGGGATCTACATCTCCGAATTAAGCGTAGGCGCCTGGTGGCAAGCAAATATCTGCACAAGTGACAGGTGGCCAAGGAGCTTCTGCCCCTTGGGCCCACGGGCCCAGGACAGGCATGCCTTCTGTCCAGACTCCTTCCGCACAGTGGAGCAAGCGCCTTTGCACTAGTTGTCCCTACGTGTCTCCTTAGCAGCTAGTTTCCATCTCTCTGTACAGGGAGCTTGTGACACTTGTCTTGCCACCGGCCCGCTGTTCCTGACAGGACCGACTCTTCTGCTTCGAAACCGATTCTGAAAACAAAGCCAACGGCTCCTTCTCTTCACCAGGGAAGCATGCTGCACCTTCCCCAGACATGCTCCTGGGGAGCGCAGTGACAGACGTGTCCCTTTCCTTTAAGCTCTTCTCACAAGCGCAACCAAGCATCTCTCTCAGGCAGAGGGGATGTCCGGCAACAAGGATTTCGCTCCATGCTGGTTTATTACACCTTGCTGTGGAGACTAGCTCAGGCAAACAGAAGCAGCATCCCACAGACCAGACTCTGATTTCCCAAAGAATGCTGGGCTTTGCAAGAGGGCATACCCGGGCAAAGAGGCTTTCGTTCTATGAGGGTTTCACCCGCTGTGCTGTGAATACTAGACTAAGGCAGGCAGCAAGAGCCGCCCACAGAACCGACTCTGATTTCCCAGCGACTGCTATGCTTTCACAATAGTTTTCATCTTGGCGCGAACCGCTTCGCTCGCTGCTGCTTCCTCGGGAAGGCTTTGGGCGTTCGCTCTGTCGCGTCAGGGAAGAAGAGCTACGGAAGAGCTGGTGCCTCTTGGGCCTTGCTTTCTAGGGCTCCATGTTCGCGCCCTGGGTTCACCCTTCCAGGCCGAACTAAACAGACACAGCCACAACCCGCAGCAGCGTGCGTGGCCTAGGATGGCACTCTATGCACACTACCATCTTCTGGTGTAGGCAAGGCTTGGCCTTTTGCTCTGTTGCACAAGCTGTTTCGGAAACTAGGCCAGTACCTTCCTTACAGGAGAGGACAGAGGACAGGATTCCTGCCCTCCGCATGTGCACAGGGATGGGGAGCTGTCGGGGACTGTTCCCACTCCTTGCCCGGCATACCCATTGCCATGGAAAACGCTGCCACATCTTGGAAGAGGGCATCTGACTATCCATTTCTCCAGAGAGTTGTTTCGGCGAGTTCGAGGTGTGGCGCCTGGTGGCAAGCTCAAGTCTGCCCTAGGGACAGGTGGCTAAGGAGATGCTGTCCCTTGGGACCAGAGGCACAGGAGAGGCCTGCCTTCTGCCCAGACTCCTTCCTCAGAGTAGAGCACGCGCGCCTGCCCTAGTCGTCCCCTCGTATCTCCTTATGATCCAGGCTTCATTCTCTCTGCACAGAGAGCTGGTGACAATTGTCTTGCAACCCGCCTCTGTTCCTGCCATGGCAGGATCTCTTGCTTCGCCACTGTTTCCCGATAAAAAATGCTAAGGGCTCCGTCTCCGGGAAGCATGCTGCACCTTCCCCAGACATGCTCTTTGGGAGCGCAGTGACAGACGTGTCCCTTTCCTTAAGGCCCTTTCCAAATGTTCAACCACGCGCTTCTCAGGCAGATAGGATGCTAGGGCAAGGAGAATTTTGCTCCATGCGGGTTTCTTCCACCATGCTGTGGAGATTAGCTCAGGCAAGCAGCAGCCGCATCCCACAAACACGATTCTGATTTCTCCAGGAATACTGTGCTCTCCCAGAGGAGATGCCTGTGCAAAGAGGCTTTCGCTCTATGCGGGTTTCTCCCACCATGAGACAGGGCTCAGGCAAGCAGCAGCAGCAGCCAGCAGAACCGACTCTGATATCTCAGCAAATGCTGTACTTTTGCAAAGGCTTTGATCATGGAGCCAACAGCACTTCGTCGCTTCTTCCTCAGCAAGGCTTTGGGCATTCGCTCTGTTGCATCAGGGAAGAAGAGCTGCGGGAGAACTGGTTTCTCTTTGGCTTTGCTTTCCCGAGCTCCATTTTCCCGTCCTGGGTTCTGTCAAGGCGAAATAAGCAGACACAGCCTCCACCCTGCAGCAGCGTGCGTCGCCTAGGATGGCACTCTATGCCCACTACAATCTCCTGGTGTAAGTGAGGCTTGACCTTTTACTCTGGAGCTCAGGCGGACTCGGGGACTAGGCCAGGGCCTTTTCCACAGGAGAGGAGAGGTGACAGGATCCCTGCACACCGCCCGTGCACAGGGATGGGGAGCTATGGGGCTGTCCCCACTCCTTCCCCGGACTCCCCGTGCCTTTGCGAACGCTTCCACATCCTGGAGGAGGACGGCATCTAACTGCGCCCGTTCCTCCTGGAGCTGTTTTTCTGCGAGTTCAGGGCCGGGTGCCTGGTGACAAGCCCAATTCTGCCCTAAGGACAGGTGGCCCTGAGCTAATGTCCCCTTGCGCGCAGAGGCACAGGACAGGCCTGCCTTCCGCTCAGACTCCTTCCTCAGAGTGGAGCACGCGCCCCTGCCCTAGGTGTCCTCTCTTTTCTCCTTATCAGCCAGGCTAACATTTCTCTGCACAGGTAGCGGGTGAAACTTGTCTTGCCACGGACACGCTGCTCCTCACAGGCCCGGCTGTCCTGCATCGCGACCGTTTCCGGATAATAACACCAAAGGCTCCTTCTCTTGTCACGAGGCCCCCGTCTGCACATTCCCAGACATGCTCCTGGGGAGAGCGCATTGACAGACCTGTCCCTTTCCTTCAGGCTCTTTCCAAAGGCGCAACCACGCTTCTCTCTCGGGCAGTGGGGATGCCGGGGCAAAGAGGATTTCGCTCCATGTGGGTTTATTACACCGTGCTGTGGAGACCTCCTCAGGCAAGCAACAGCATCCCAAGACCCGACTGTGGGAATGCGGTGCTTTCCCAGAGGGGAAGCCCAGGCAAAGAGTCTTTCGCTCTATGCGGGTTTCTCCCTCCGTGCTGCGAAAAGCACAGCATTCTCCACAGCACGTTGTAATAAACCCTCATGGAGCGAAATACTCTTTTCTTGGGCATCCCTTATGCCTGCACGAGAAGACTGGTTGCGCCTGAGGAAACAGCCTTAAGGAAAGGGATACGTCTGTCACTGCACTCCCCAGGAGCATGTCTGGGGAAGGTGCAGCGCGACGCTCTGGGGGAAGACAATGTGCCGTTGGCCTTATTGTTGGGAAAAGCTTGCGAAACAGGAGATCCTGCAATGGCAGGAACAGCAGGCGGGTGGCAAGAGACGTGTCATCTGCTCTCTGTATGGAGAAAAAGAAGCTTGGCTGCTAAGAAGGGACGAGCGAACGACTAGAGCAGGCGCGAGTGCTCCACTCTGAGGAAGGAGTCTGGGCAGAAGGCAGGCCTGTCCTGTGCCTCCGGGCCCAAGCGGCAGCAGCTCCTTGGCTACCTGTCCATAGGGCAGAAGTGGGCTTGCCACCAGGCGCCCGGTCCTGAACTCGCAGAAACAACTCCTGGAGGAACGGGAAATCAGATGCTGCCTTCCTCCAGGATGTGGCAGCATTGGCGGAGGCAGCGGGTGCCCCAGGAAGGAGGGACAGTTACCAATTACTCCCCATCGCAGGGCGCGGGCGGTGTGCAGTGATCCTGTCGCGTCTCCTCTCGGCTGGGGAAGGCACTGGCCTTGTCCCCAGTTCACCTGAACGCCGGAGCAAAAGGGCACGTCTTGCCTACGCTGGGAGATAGTATTGTGAGCAGAGTGCCATACTAGGCCACGCACGCTGCTGAAGGATCGAGGCTGTGTCTGCTTATTTCGAATTGAGGGGTGAACCCAGGACGCGAACATGGAGCCCGGGAAAGCCCCTGGAAACGGCCATAACAAAAGGGACACGTCTGTCACCATGCTCCCCAGGAGCAAGTCTGGGGGAAAGCGGAGCACGAAGCCCCGTGAGAAGAGGAGCCGTTGTCCTTGTTGAGAAACTGTCGCGAAGCAGGAGAGCCTGCCCTGGCAGTAACAGGCGGCTGGTGGCAAGACAAGTGTCACCCGCTCGCTGTGTGGAGAGAATGAAGCCTGGCTGCTAAGGAGACTCGAGGGGACGACTAGGGAAGGCGCGCGTGCACCCCTCTGAAGAAGAAGTCTGGGCAGAATGCAGGTCTGTCCTGTGCCTCTGGGCCCCAGGGGACAGCAGCTACTTGGCCACCTGTCCATAGGGCAGACGTGGGCTAGGCACCAGGCGCCCTGCCCTGAACTCGCAGAAACAGCTCCTGGAGGCACGGGTTGTCAGATGCCGTCTTCCTCCAGGATGTGGCAGCGTTGGCGGGCCATGCGGTGTCACGGGGAAGGAGGGACGGTTACCCATTATCCCCATCCCAGGGCGCGGGCGGTGTGCAGTGGTACCGTCGCATCTCCTCTCGGCTAGGGAAGGCAATGGCCTAGTCCCTTGTCCACCTGAGTGCCAGAGCAAAAGGGCAGGCCTTGCCTATGCCCGAGGATGGCATTGTGAACAGAGTGTCGTCCTAGGCCACGCACGCTGCTGAAGGGTCGAGGCTGTTTCTGCTTATTTCAGCTTGGCAGGGTGAACCCAGGGCGCGAACATGGAGCCGGGAAAGCAAGGCCCAAGAGGCACCAGCTCTCCCACAGCTCTTCTTCCCTGCCGTGACTGAAGCCTTGCTGAGGAAGCAGCGGCGAAGTGCGTTTCGCTCCAAGCCCAAAGCCTCTGCGAAAGCACAGCATTTGCTTAGAAATCAGAGTCGGATCTGCTGGCTGCTGCTCTTGCTTGCCTGAGCCCAGTCTCACGGTGGGAGAAACCCGCATAGAGCGAACGCCTCTTTGCCCGGGCATCTCCTCAGGGAAAGCACAGCATTCGTTGGGCAACCAGAATCTTGTTTGAGGAATTTTGCTGCTGCTTGCCTGAGCTAGTCTCCACAGCACGGTGGATGAATCCCGCATGGAGCGAAATTCTCCTTGCCCTAGCATCCCCTCTGCCTGAGAGAGAAGCGTGGTTGCACATCTGGAAAGGTCTTTAAGGAAAGGGACACGTCTGTCACCATGCTCCCCAGGAGCAATTCTGGGGAAGGCGCAGCACGCCGCCCCGGGAGAAGAGACGGTGCCGTTGGCCTTGTTGTCGGGAGACAGTCTCGAAGCAGGAGAGCCTACCCTGGTAGGAACAGCGGGGTGATGGCAATAAAAGTGTCACCCACTCCCTGTGCGGAGAGACAAGACTGGCTGCTAAGGAGACACAAGTGGATGACTAGGGTAGGCACGCGTGCTCCCCACAGAGGAAGGTGTCTCGGCAGAAGGCAGGCCTGTACTGTGCCTCTGATCCCAAGGGGACAGCATCTCCTTGGCCACCTGTTCCTAGGGCAGGCTTGGGCTTGCCACCAGTAGCCATAACCGGAACTCGCAGAAACAGCACCCAGGAGAAATGGGCAGTCAGATGCCATCTTCCTCCAAGATGTGGCAGCATTGTCGGTGGCAGGCAGTGTGCTGGGGAAGGAGTGGGCACAGTCCCCCACAACTCCCATCCCAGTGCACGGGCGGTGTGCAGGGATCCTGTTGCCACTCCTCTCCTGTGGGGAAGGCACTGGCCTAGATCCTAAGGCCGCCTGAGCTCCAGAGCAAAAGGCCAAGCCTTGCCTATGCCAGGAGATGGAAGTTGGCAGAGTGCCACCTTAGGACACGCACGCTGCTGCAGGGTTGACTGTATCTCCTGAGTTTGGGTAGGCAGGGGGAATCCAGGGCGTGAACATGGAGCCTGGGAAAGCATCGCCAAAGAGGCACCAGCTCTCCAGGGCTCTTATCCTTGACGGAACAGAGCGAACGCCCAAAGCCATGCTGAGGAAGCAGCAGAGAAGTGCAGATCGCGCCAAGCTGAAAACCTCTGGCTGGGAAATCAGAGTCGGTTCTGTGGGATGCTCTTGCTTCTTGCCTTAGCCTAGTATTCGCAGCACAGTGGGAAAAATCCGCATAGAGCAAAAGCCTCTTTGCCCAGGCATCCCCTCTGGGAAAGCACAGCTTTCTTTTGGGATATCAGAGTCAGGTCTGTGGGATGTTGCTGCTGCTTGTCTGAGCTAGTCTCCACAGCACGGTGTAATAAACCGGCATGGAGCAAAATCTTCTTTGCCTGGGCATCCCGTCTGCCTGAGAGAGATGCTTGGTTGCTCCTGTGGGAAGTGTCTTAAGGAAAGGAACACATCCGTCACTGCGCTCCCCAGGAGCATGTCTGGGGAAGGTGCAACATGCTTCCCGGGAGAAGAGAAGGAGCCGTTGGCCTTATTGTCGGGAAAAGGTCGCGAAGCAGGAGAGCCGGCACTGTCAGGAAGAGCGGGCCGGTGGCAAGACAAGTGTCACCCGCGTCCTGTGCAGGGAGACCGACGCCTGGCTGCTAAAGAGATATGAGAGTACGATGATGGCAGGGGCGCGTGCTCCACTCTGAGGAAGGAGTCTGGGCAGAAGGCTGTACTGTCCTGAGCCTCTGGGCCCAAGGGCACAGCAGCTACTTGGCCACCTGTCCATAGGACAGAAGTGGGCTTGCTACCAGGCGCCCTGTCCTGAACTCACAGTAACAGCTCCAGGAGGAACGGGCAGTCAGAAGCCGTCTTCCTTCAGGATGTGGTACCATTGGCGGAGGCAGCGGGTGTCCCGGGGAAGGAGGAACAGTTACCCATTACTCCCATTCCCAGGGCGCGGGCGGTGTACATTGATCCTGTCGCGTCTCTTCTCGGCTGGAGAAAGCACTGGCCTAGTCCCCTGTCCACCTGAACGCCAGAGCAAAAGGGCAGACATTGCCTACACTGGGAGATGGCATTATGAGCACAGTGCCATCGTAGGCCATGCACGCTGCTGCAGGGTGGAGGCTGTGTATGCTTATTTCACCTTGGCAGTTTGAATCCAGGACGCGAACATGGAGCCGGGAAAGCAAGGCCCAAGAGGCACCAGCTCTCCCGCAGCTCTTCTTCCCTGACGCGACTGAAGCCTGGCTGAAGAAACAGAGGCGTAGTGCTGTTCGCTCCAAGCCCAAAGCCTCTCTGCGAAAGCACAGCATTCACTGAGAAATCAGATTTGGATCTGCTGGCTGCTGCTGCTTCTTGCTGGAGCCCTGTCTTACGGTGGGAGAAAACCGCATACAGCCTAATCCTCTTTTCCCCGGGCATCTCCTCTGGGAAAGCACAGCATTTGGTGGGAAATCAGATCGTGTTTGTGGAATGCTGCTGCTGCTTGCCTGAGCTAGTCTCAACAGCACGATAGGTGAATCCCGCATGGAGCGAAATTCTCCTTTCCCTAGCATCCCCGCTCTGCCTGAGCGAGAAGAGTGGTTGCACATCTGCAAAGGGCCTTAAGGAAAGGGACACATCTGTCACTGAGCTCCCCAGGAACAAGTCTGGGGAAGGTGCAGCATGCCGCCCTGGGAGAAGAGAAGATGCCGTTGGCCTTCGTTGTCGCAAAGCAGGAGAGTCTGCCCTGGGAGGGAAAGTGGCCCGGTGGCAAGACAAGTGTCACCCGCTCTCTGTGTGGAGAATAGGATACTTGGCTGAGAAGGAGAAAGGAAGGGACGAATAGGGCAGGGTTGCATACTCCACTCTGAGGAAGGAGTCTGGGCAGAAGGAATGCCTCTCCTGTGCCCCTGCGCCTAAGGGGAAAGCAGCTCCTTGGCCACCTTTCCCTGGTGCAGACATGTGCTTGCCACCAGGCGCCTACCCTGAACTCGCAGAAGTAAGTCCCTGAAAGAACGGGCAGTCATATGCCGCCTTACTCCAAGATGTGAAAGCGTTCGTGGATGCACGGGGTGTCCGGGGAAGTAGTGGGGAAAGTACCTCACTGCTCCCCATCCCAGTGTACGGGCGGTGTGAAAGATCCTGTTGCCTCTCCTCTCCTGTGGGGAAGGCACTGACCTAGAACTTGAGTCCACCTGAGCGCCATAGCAAAAGCCCTAGCGTTGCCTACACCGGGAGATGGTAGTGTGTATAGAGTGCCATCCTGGGCCACGCAAGCTACTGCAGGGTTCTGACTGTATCTGCGTATTTCGGCTTGGCTCATTGAAGCCAGGACGCGAACATGGAGCCCGGGAAGCAAGGCCCAAGAGGCACCAGCTCTCCGCATCTGACGGGACAGAGCGAACGCCCAATGCCTTGCTGAGGAAGCAGCAGCGAAGTGCGGTTCGCAGCAAGCTGAAAACTTCTGCGAAAGCATAGCAGTCTCTGGGAAATCAGAGTCGTTCCTGTAGAGCAAAAACCTCTTTGCCCGGGCTTCACCTCTGGGAAAGCACAGCATTCTTGGAAAATCAGAGTCGGGTCTGTGGAATGCGGCTGCTGCTAGCCTGAGCTGGTCTCCACTGCACGGTGTAATAAACCTGCATGGAGCGAAATCGTGTATGCCCGGCATCCACTCTGCCTGAGAGAGAAGAGTGGCTGCCCCTGTGGGAAGAGCCTCAAGGAAAGGGACACGACTGTCACTGCACTACCCTGGAGCATGTCTGAGGAAGGTGCAGCACGCTGCCCCGGGGAAGAGAATGAGTCGTTGGCCTTGTCGGAAACAGACGCAAGCAGGAGAGCCGGCCCTGTCAGCAACAGCGGGTCGCTGGTAAGACAAGTGGCATACGCTCTCTGTGCAGAGAGACGGAAACCTGGCTAAGAAGTAGACACGACGGTAGGACTAGGGTATTGGCGCTTCCTCCACTCTAATAAGGCGTCTGGGCAGAAGGCATGCCTGTCCTGGGCCTCTGGACCCAAGGGGAAAGCAGCTCCTTGGCCACCTGTCCCAGGTGCAGACATGTGCTTGCCACTAGGGGCCTACCCTGTAGCTCCCTGACAGATCGGGAAGTCAGGATCTGTCTTCCTCCAAGATGTGAAAGCGTTCAAGGATGCACGGGGTGTCCGGGGAAGGAGTGGGGACAGTCCGTCACTGCTCCTCAACCTAGTGCAAGGGCGGTGTGCCGAGATGCTGTTGGCTCTCCTCTCCTGTGGAGAAAGCACTGGCCTAGTCCCCGATTCTGCCTGAGCACAGCATTCTTTGGGAAGTCAGAGTCGGGGGTCTGTGGGATGCTGCTGCGGCTTACCTGAACTAGTCTCCACAGCACTGTGTAATAGACCCACACGGAGCGAAATCCTCTTTGCCCCGGCATCCGCTTTGCCTGAGATACATGTTTGGTTCACCTTCTTTCTCAGGCAGATGGGATGCTAGGGCAAGGAGAATTTCGCTCCATGCGGGTTTCCTCCTTGGCTTTGCTTTCCCGGGCTCCATTTTCGCGTCCTGGATTCAAACTGCCAAGCCAAACAAATCAGACACAGTCACAACCCTGCAGCAGCGTGCGTGGCCTCGGATGGATCTCTATGCCCACTACCATCTCGTGGCGTAAGCGAGTCGTGGCATTTTGATCTGGAGCTCAGGTGGAATAGGAGACTAAGCCAGTTCCTTCCTTACAAAAGAGGAGGGGGACAAAATCCCTGTACACCCCCCGTGCACTAGGATGGGAGTTGTCCTCACTCCTTCCCGGGACAAACCGTGCCCCGGCAACGCTTCGACATCAGGGACAACGGCTACTGATGGTCCGTTCTTTCAGGGATCTACATCTCCGAATTAAGCGTAGGCGCCTGGTGGCAAGCAAATATCTGCACAAGTGACAGGTGGCCAAGGAGCTTCTGCCCCTTGGGCCCACGGGCCCAGGACAGGCATGCCTTCTGTCCAGACTCCTTCCGCACAGTGGAGCAAGCGCCTTTGCACTAGTTGTCCCTACGTGTCTCCTTAGCAGCTAGTTTCCATCTCTCCGTACAGGGAGCTTGTGACACTTGTCTTGCCACCGGCCCGCTGTTCCTGACAGGACCGACTCTTCTGCTTCGAAACCGATTCTGAAAACAAAGCCAACGGCTCCTTCTCTTCACCAGGGAAGCATGCTGCACCTTCCCCAGACATGCTCCTGGGGAGCGCAGTGACAGACGTGTCCCTTTCCTTTAAGCTCTTCCCACAAGCGCAACCAAGCATCTCTCTCAGGCAGAGGGGATGTCCGGCAACAAGGATTTCGCTCCATGCTGGTTTATTACACCTTGCTGTGGAGACTAGCTCAGGCAAACAGAAGCAGCATCCCACAGACCAGACTCTGATTTCCCAAAGAATGCTGGGCTTTGCAAGAGGGCATACCCGGGCAAAGAGGCTTTCGTTCTATGAGGGTTTCACCCGCTGTGCTGTGAATACTAGACTAAGGCAGGCAGCAAGAGCCGCCCACAGAACCGACTCTGATTTCCCAGCGACTGCTATGCTTTCACAATAGTTTTCATCTTGGCGCGAACCGCTTCGCTGCTGCTTCCTCGGGAAGGCTTTGGGCGTTCGCTCTGTCGCGTCAGGGAAGAAGAGCTACGGAAGAGCTGGTGCCTCTTGGGCCTTGCTTTCTAGGGCTCCATGTTCGCGCCCTGGGTTCACCCTTCCAGGCCGAACTAAACAGACACAGCCACAACCCGCAGCAGCGTGCGTGGCCTAGGATGGCACTCTATGCACACTACCATCTTCTGGTGTAGGCAAGGCTTGGCCTTTTGCTCTGTTGCACAAGCTGTTTCGGAAACTAGGCCAGTACCTTCCTTACAGGAGAGGACAGAGGACAGGATTCCTGCCCTCCGCATGTGCACAGGGATGGGGAGCTGTCGGGGACTGTTCCCACTCCTTGCCCGGCATACCCATTGCCATGGAAAACGCTGCCACATCTTGGAAGAGGGCATCTGACTATCCATTTCTCCAGAGAGTTGTTTCGGCGAGTTCGAGGTGTGGCGCCTGGTGGCAAGCTCAAGTCTGCCCTAGGGACAGGTGGCTAAGGAGATGCTGTCCCTTGGGACCAGAGGCACAGGAGAGGCCTGCCTTCTGCCCAGACTCCTTCCTCAGAGTAGAGCACGCGCGCCTGCCCTAGTCGTCCCCTCGTATCTCCTTATGATCCAGGCTTCATTCTCTCTGCACAGAGAGCTGGTGACAATTGTCTTGCAACCCGCCTCTGTTCCTGCCATGGCAGGATCTCTTGCTTCGCCACTGTTTCCCGATAAAAATGCTGCTAAGGGCTCCGTCTCCGGGAAGCATGCTGCACCTTCCCCAGACATGCTCTTTGGGAGCGCGCAGTGACAGACGTGTCCCTTTCCTTAAGGCCCTTTCCAAATGTTCAACCACGCTTCTCAGGCAGATAGGATGCTAGGGCAAGGAGAATTTTGCTCCATGCGGGTTTCTTCCACCATGCTGTGGAGATTAGCTCAGGCAAGCAGCAGCCGCATCCCACAAACACGATTCTGATTTCTCCAGGAATACTGTGCTCTCCCAGAGGAGATGCCTGTGCAAAGAGGCTTTCGCTCTATGCGGGTTTCTCCCACCATGAGACAGGGCTCAGGCAGCAGCAGCAGCAGCCAGCAGAACCGACTCTGATATCTCAGCAAATGCTGTACTTTTGCAAAGGCTTTGATCATGGAGCCAACAGCACTTCGTCGCTTCTTCCTCAGCAAGGCTTTGGGCATTCGCTCTGTTGCATCAGGGAAGAAGAGCTGCGGGAGAACTGGTTTCTCTTTGGCTTTGCTTTCCCGAGCTCCATTTTCCCGTCCTGGGTTCTGTCAAGGCGAAATAAGCAGACACAGCCTCCACCCTGCAGCAGCGTGCGTCGCCTAGGATGGCACTCTATGCCCACTACAATCTCCTGGTGTAAGTGAGGCTTGACCTTTTACTCTGGAGCTCAGGCGGACTCGGGGACTAGGCCAGGGCCTTTTCCACAGGAGAGGAGAGGTGACAGGATCCCTGCACACCGCCCGTGCACAGGGATGGGGAGCTATGGGGCTGTCCCCACTCCTTCCCCGGACTCCCCGTGCCTTTGCGAACGCTTCCACATCCTGGAGGAGGACGGCATCTAACTGCGCCCGTTCCTCCTGGAGCTGTTTCTGCGAGTTCAGGGCCGGGTGCCTGGTGACAAGCCCAATTCTGCCCTAAGGACAGGTGGCCCTGAGCTAATGTCCCCTTGCGCGCAGAGGCACAGGACAGGCCTGCCTTCCGCTCAGACTCCTTCCTCAGAGTGTGGAGCACGCGCCCCTGCCCTAGGTGTCCTCTCTTTTCTCCTTATCAGCCAGGCTAACATTTCTCTGCACAGGTAGCGGGTGAAACTTGTCTTGCCACGGACACGCTGCTCCTCACAGGCCCGGCTGTCCTGCATCGCGACCGTTTCCGGATAATAACACCAAAGGCTCCTTCTCTTGTCACGAGGCCCCCGTCTGCACATTCCCAGACATGCTCCTGGGGAGAGCGCATTGACAGACCTGTCCCTTTCCTTCAGGCTCTTTCCAAAGGCGCAACCACGCTTCTCTCTCGGGCAGTGGGGGGATGCCGGGGCAAAGAGGATTTCGCTCCATGTGGGTTTATTACACCGTGCTGTGGAGACCTCCTCAGGCAAGCAACAGCATCCCAAGACCCGACTGTGGGAATGCGGTGCTTTCCCAGAGGGGAAGCCCAGGCAAAGAGTCTTTCGCTCTATGCGGGTTTCTCCCTCCGTGCTGCGAAAAGCACAGCATTCTCCACAGCACGTTGTAATAAACCCTCATGGAGCGAAATACTCTTTTCTTGGGCATCCCTTATGCCTGCACGAGAAGACTGGTTGCGCCTGAGGAAACAGCCTTAAGGAAAGGGATACGTCTGTCACTGCACTCCCCAGGAGCATGTCTGGGGAAGGTGCAGCGCGACGCTCTGGGGGAAGACAATGTGCCGTTGGCCTTATTGTTGGGAAAAGCTTGCGAAACAGGAGATCCTGCAATGGCAGGAACAGCAGGCGGGTGGCAAGAGACGTGTCATCTGCTCTCTGTATGGAGAAAAAGAAGCTTGGCTGCTAAGAAGGGACGAGCGAACGACTAGAGCAGGCGCGAGTGCTCCACTCTGAGGAAGGAGTCTGGGCAGAAGGCAGGCCTGTCCTGTGCCTCCGGGCCCAAGCGGCAGCAGCTCCTTGGCTACCTGTCCATAGGGCAGAAGTGGGCTTGCCACCAGGCGCCCGGTCCTGAACTCGCAGAAACAACTCCTGGAGGAACGGGAAAATCAGATGCTGCCTTCCTCCAGGATGTGGCAGCATTGGCGGAGGCAGCGGGTGCCCCAGGAAGGAGGGACAGTTACCAATTATTACTCCCCATCGCAGGGCGCGGGCGGTGTGCAGTGATCCTGTCGCGTCTCCTCTCGGCTGGGGAAGGCACTGGCCTTGTCCCCAGTTCACCTGAACGCCGGAGCAAAAGGGCACGTCTTGCCTACGCTGGGAGATAGTATTGTGAGCAGAGTGCCATACTAGGCCACGCACGCTGCTGAAGGATCGAGGCTGTGTCTGCTTATTTCGAATTGAGGGGTGAACCCAGGACGCGAACATGGAGCCCGGGAAAGCCCCTGGAAACGGCCATAACAAAAGGGACACGTCTGTCACCATGCTCCCCAGGAGCAAGTCTGGGGGAAAGCGGAGCACGAAGCCCCGTGAGAAGAGGAGCCGTTGTCCTTGTTGAGAAACTGTCGCGAAGCAGGAGAGCCTGCCCTGGCAGTAACAGGCGGCTGGTGGCAAGACAAGTGTCACCCGCTCGCTGTGTGGAGAGAATGAAGCCTGGCTGCTAAGGAGACTCGAGGGGACGACTAGGGAAGGCGCGCGTGCACCCCTCTGAAGAAGAAGTCTGGGCAGAATGCAGGTCTGTCCTGTGCCTCTGGGCCCCAGGGGACAGCAGCTACTTGGCCACCTGTCCATAGGGCAGACGTGGGCTAGGCACCAGGCGCCCTGCCCTGAACTCGCAGAAACAGCTCCTGGAGGCACGGGTTGTCAGATGCCGTCTTCCTCCAGGATGTGGCAGCGTTGGCGGGCCATGCGGTGTCACGGGGAAGGAGGGACGGTTACCCATTATCCCCATCCCAGGGCGCGGGCGGTGTGCAGTGGTACCGTCGCATCTCCTCTCGGCTAGGGAAGGCAATGGCCTAGTCCCTTGTCCACCTGAGTGCCAGAGCAAAAGGGCAGGCCTTGCCTATGCCCGAGGATGGCATTGTGAACAGAGTGTCGTCCTAGGCCACGCACGCTGCTGAAGGGTCGAGGCTGTTTCTGCTTATTTCAGCTTGGCAGGGTGAACCCAGGGCGCGAACATGGAGCCGGGAAAGCAAGGCCCAAGAGGCACCAGCTCTCCCACAGCTCTTCTTCCCTGCCGTGACTGAAGCCTTGCTGAGGAAGCAGCGGCGAAGTGCGTTTCGCTCCAAGCCCAAAGCCTCTGCGAAAGCACAGCATTTGCTTAGAAATCAGAGTCGGATCTGCTGGCTGCTGCTCTTGCTTGCCTGAGCCCAGTCTCACGGTGGGAGAAACCCGCATAGAGCGAACGCCTCTTTGCCCGGGCATCTCCTCAGGGAAAGCACAGCATTCGTTGGGCAACCAGAATCTTGTTTGAGGAATTTTGCTGCTGCTTGCCTGAGCTAGTCTCCACAGCACGGTGGATGAATCCCGCATGGAGCGAAATTCTCCTTGCCCTAGCATCCCCTCTGCCTGAGAGAGAAGCGTGGTTGCACATCTGGAAAGGTCTTTTAAGGAAAGGGACACGTCTGTCACCATGCTCCCCAGGAGCAATTCTGGGGAAGGCGCAGCACGCCGCCCCGGGAGAAGAGACGGTGCCGTTGGCCTTGTTGTCGGGAGACAGTCTCGAAGCAGGAGAGCCTACCCTGGTAGGAACAGCGGGGTGATGGCAATAAAAGTGTCACCCACTCCCTGTGCGGAGAGACAAGACTGGCTGCTAAGGAGACACAAGTGGATGACTAGGGTAGGCACGCGCGTGCTCCCCACAGAGGAAGGTGTCTCGGCAGAAGGCAGGCCTGTACTGTGCCTCTGATCCCAAGGGGACAGCATCTCCTTGGCCACCTGTTCCTAGGGCAGGCTTGGGCTTGCCACCAGTAGCCATAACCGGAACTCGCAGCAGAAACAGCACCCAGGAGAAATGGGCAGTCAGATGCCATCTTCCTCCAAGATGTGGCAGCATTGTCGGTGGCAGGCAGTGTGCTGGGGAAGGAGTGGGCACAGTCCCCCACAACTCCCCATCCCAGTGCACGGGCGGCGTGCAGGGATCCTGTTGCCACTCCTCTCCTGTGGGGAAGGCACTGGCCTAGATCCTAAGGCCGCCTGAGCTCCAGAGCAAAAGGCCAAGCCTTGCCTATGCCAGGAGATGGAAGTTGGCAGAGTGCCACCTTAGGACACGCACGCTGCTGCAGGGTTGACTGTATCTCCTGAGTTTGGGTAGGCAGGGGGAATCCAGGGCGTGAACATGGAGCCTGGGAAAGCATCGCCAAAGAGGCACCAGCTCTCCAGGGCTCTTATCCTTGACGGAACAGAGCGAACGCCCAAAGCCATGCTGAGGAAGCAGCAGAGAAGTGCAGATCGCGCCAAGCTGAAAACCTCTGGCTGGGAAATCAGAGTCGGTTCTGTGGGATGCTCTTGCTTCTTGCCTTAGCCTAGTATTCACAGCACAGTGGGAAAAATCCGCATAGAGCAAAAGCCTCTTTGCCCAGGCATCCCCTCTGGGAAAGCACAGCTTTCTTTGGGATATCAGAGTCAGGTCTGTGGGATGTTGCTGCTGCTTGTCTGAGCTAGTCTCCACAGCACGGTGTAATAAACCGGCATGGAGCAAAATCTTCTTTGCCTGGGCATCCCGTCTGCCTGAGAGAGATGCTTGGTTGCTCCTGTGGGAAGTGTCTTAAGGAAAGGAACACATCCGTCACTGCGCTCCCCAGGAGCATGTCTGGGGAAGGTGCAACATGCTTCCCGGGAGAAGAGAAGGAGCCGTTGGCCTTATTGTCGGGAAAAGGTCGCGAAGCAGGAGAGCCGGCACTGTCAGGAAGAGCGGGCCGGTGGCAAGACAAGTGTCACCCGCGTCCTGTGCAGGGAGACCGACGCCTGGCTGCTAAAGAGATATGAGAGTACGATGATGGCAGGGGCGCGTGCTCCACTCTGAGGAAGGAGTCTGGGCAGAAGGCTGTACTGTCCTGAGCCTCTGGGCCCAAGGGCACAGCAGCTACTTGGCCACCTGTCCATAGGACAGAAGTGGGCTTGCTACCAGGCGCCCTGTCCTGAACTCACAGTAACAGCTCCAGGAGGAACGGGCAGTCAGAAGCCGTCTTCCTTCAGGATGTGGTACCATTGGCGGAGGCAGCGGGTGTCCCGGGGAAGGAGGAACAGTTACCCATTACTCCCATTCCCAGGGCGCGGGCGGTGTACATTGATCCTGTCGCGTCTCTTCTCGGCTGGAGAAAGCACTGGCCTAGTCCCCTGTCCACCTGAACGCCAGAGCAAAAGGGCAGACATTGCCTACACTGGGAGATGGCATTATGAGCACAGTGCCATCGTAGGCCATGCACGCTGCTGCAGGGTGGAGGCTGTGTATGCTTATTTCACCTTGGCAGTTTGAATCCAGGACGCGAACATGGAGCCGGGGAAAGCAAGGCCCAAGAGGCACCAGCTCTCCCGCAGCTCTTCTTCCCTGACGCGACTGAAGCCTGGCTGAAGAAACAGAGGCGTAGTGCTGTTCGCTCCAAGCCCAAAGCCTCTGCGAAAGCACAGCATTCACTGAGAAATCAGATTTGGATCTGCTGGCTGCTGCTGCTTCTTGCTGGAGCCCTGTCTTACGGTGGGAGAAAACCGCATACAGCCTAATCCTCTTTTCCCCGGGCATCTCCTCTGGGAAAGCACAGCATTTGGTGGGAAATCAGATCGTGTTTGTGGAATGCTGCTGCTGCTTGCCTGAGCTAGTCTCAACAGCACGATAGGTGAATCCCGCATGGAGCGAAATTCTCCTTTCCCTAGCATCCCCGCTCTGCCTGAGCGAGAAGAGTGGTTGCACATCTGCAAAGGGCCTTAAGGAAAGGGACACATCTGTCACTGAGCTCCCCAGGAACAAGTCTGGGGAAGGTGCAGCATGCCGCCCTGGGAGAAGAGAAGATGCCGTTGGCCTTCGTTGTCGCAAAGCAGGAGAGTCTGCCCTGGGAGGGAAAGTGGCCCGGTGGCAAGACAAGTGTCACCCGCTCTCTGTGTGGAGAATAGGATACTTGGCTGAGAAGGAGAAAGGAAGGGACGAATAGGGCAGGGTTGCATACTCCACTCTGAGGAAGGAGTCTGGGCAGAAGGAATGCCTCTCCTGTGCCCCCTGCGCCTAAGGGGAAAGCAGCTCCTTGGCCACCTTTCCCTGGTGCAGACATGTGCTTGCCACCAGGCGCCTACCCTGAACTCGCAGAAGTAAGTCCCTGAAAGAACGGGCAGTCATATGCCGCCTTACTCCAAGATGTGAAAGCGTTCGTGGATGCACGGGGTGTCCGGGGAAGTAGTGGGGAAAGTACCTCACTGCTCCCCATCCCAGTGTACGGGCGGTGTGAAAGATCCTGTTGCCTCTCCTCTCCTGTGGGGAAGGCACTGACCTAGAACTTGAGTCCACCTGAGCGCCATAGCAAAAGCCCTAGCGTTGCCTACACCGGGAGATGGTAGTGTGTATAGAGTGCCATCCTGGGCCACGCAAGCTACTGCAGGGTTCTGACTGTATCTGCGTATTTCGGCTTGGCTCATTGAAGCCAGGACGCGAACATGGAGCCCGGGAAGCAAGGCCCAAGAGGCACCAGCTCTCCGCATCTGACGGGACAGAGCGAACGCCCAATGCCTTGCTGAGGAAGCAGCAGCGAAGTGCGGTTCGCAGCAAGCTGAAAACTTCTGCGAAAGCATAGCAGTCTCTGGGAAATCAGAGTCGTTCCTGTAGAGCAAAAACCTCTTTGCCCGGGCTTCACCTCTGGGAAAGCACAGCATTCTTGGAAAATCAGAGTCGGGTCTGTGGAATGCGGCTGCTGCTAGCCTGAGCTGGTCTCCACTGCACGGTGTAATAAACCTGCATGGAGCGAAATCGTGTATGCCCGGCATCCACTCTGCCTGAGAGAGAAGAGTGGCTGCCCCTGTGGGAAGAGCCTCAAGGAAAGGGACACGACTGTCACTGCACTACCCTGGAGCATGTCTGAGGAAGGTGCAGCACGCTGCCCCGGGGAAGAGAATGAGTCGTTGGCCTTGTCGGAAACAGACGCAAGCAGGAGAGCCGGCCCTGTCAGCAACAGCGGGTCGCTGGTAAGACAAGTGGCATACGCTCTCTGTGCAGAGAGACGGAAACCTGGCTAAGAAGTAGACACGACGGTAGGACTAGGGTATTGGCGCTTCCTCCACTCTAATAAGGCGTCTGGGCAGAAGGCATGCCTGTCCTGGGCCTCTGGACCCAAGGGGAAAGCAGCTCCTTGGCCACCTGTCCCAGGTGCAGACATGTGCTTGCCACTAGGGGCCTACCCTGTAGCTCCCTGACAGATCGGGAAGTCAGGATCTGTCTTCCTCCAAGATGTGAAAGCGTTCAAGGATGCACGGGGTGTCCGGGGAAGGAGTGGGGACAGTCCGTCACTGCTCCTCAACCTAGTGCAAGGGCGGTGTGCCGAGATGCTGTTGGCTCTCCTCTCCTGTGGAGAAAGCACTGGCCTAGTCCCCGATTCTGCCTGAGCACAGCATTCTTTGGGGAAGTCAGAGTCGGGTCTGTGGGATGCTGCTGCGGCTTACCTGAACTAGTCTCCACAGCACTGTGTAATAGACCCACACGGAGCGAAATCCTCTTTGCCCCGGCATCCGCTTTGCCTGAGATACATGTTTGGTTCACCTTCTTTCTCAGGCAGATGGGATGCTAGGGCAAGGAGAATTTCGCTCCATGCGGGTTTCCTCCTTGGCTTTGCTTTTCCCGGGCTCCATTTTCGCGTCCTGGATTCAAACTGCCAAGCCAAACAAATCAGACACAGTCACAACCCTGCAGCAGCGTGCGTGGCCTCGGATGGATCTCTATGCCCACTACCATCTCGTGGCGTAAGCGAGTCGTGGCATTTTGATCTGGAGCTCAGGTGGAATAGGAGACTAAGCCAGTTCCTTCCTTACAAAAGAGGAGGGGGACAAAATCCCTGTACACCCCCCGTGCACTAGGATGGGAGTTGTCCTCACTCACTCCTTCCCGGGACAAACCGTGCCCCGGCAACGCTTCGACATCAGGGACAACGGCTACTGATGGTCCGTTCTTTCAGGGATCTACATCTCCGAATTAAGCGTAGGCGCCTGGTGGCAAGCAAATATCTGCACAAGTGACAGGTGGCCAAGGAGCTTCTGCCCCTTGGGCCCACGGGCCCAGGACAGGCATGCCTTCTGTCCAGACTCCTTCCGCACAGTGGAGCAAGCGCCTTTGCACTAGTTGTCCCTACGTGTCTCCTTAGCAGCTAGTTTCCATCTCTCCGTACAGGGAGCTTGTGACACTTGTCTTGCCACCGGCCCGCTGTTCCTGACAGGACCGACTCTTCTGCTTCGAAACCGATTCTGAAAACAAAGCCAACGGCTCCTTCTCTTCACCAGGGAAGCATGCTGCACCTTCCCCAGACATGCTCCTGGGGAGCGCAGTGACAGACGTGTCCCTTTCCTTTAAGCTCTTCCCACAAGCGCAACCAAGCATCTCTCTCAGGCAGAGGGGATGTCCGGCAACAAGGATTTCGCTCCATGCTGGTTTATTACACCTTGCTGTGGAGACTAGCTCAGGCAAACAGAAGCAGCATCCCACAGACCAGACTCTGATTTCCCAAAGAATGCTGGGCTTTGCAAGAGGGCATACCCGGGCAAAGAGGCTTTCGTTCTATGAGGGTTTCACCCGCTGTGCTGTGAATACTAGACTAAGGCAGGCAGCAAGAGCCGCCCACAGAACCGACTCTGATTTCCCAGCGACTGCTATGCTTTCACAATAGTTTTCATCTTGGCGCGAACCGCTTCGCTGCTGCTTCCTCGGGAAGGCTTTGGGCGTTCGCTCTGTCGCGTCAGGGAAGAAGAGCTACGGAAGAGCTGGTGCCTCTTGGGCCTTGCTTTCTAGGGCTCCATGTTCGCGCCCTGGGTTCACCCTTCCAGGCCGAACTAAACAGACACAGCCACAACCCGCAGCAGCGTGCGTGGCCTAGGATGGCACTCTATGCACACTACCATCTTCTGGTGTAGGCAAGGCTTGGCCTTTTGCTCTGTTGCACAAGCTGTTTCGGAAACTAGGCCAGTACCTTCCTTACAGGAGAGGACAGAGGACAGGATTCCTGCCCTCCGCATGTGCACAGGATGGGGAGCTGTCGGGGACTGTTCCCACTCCTTGCCCGGCATACCCATTGCCATGGAAAACGCTGCCACATCTTGGAAGAGGGCATCTGACTATCCATTTCTCCAGAGAGTTGTTTCGGCGAGTTCGAGGTGTGGCGCCTGGTGGCAAGCTCAAGTCTGCCCTAGGGACAGGTGGCTAAGGAGATGCTGTCCCTTGGGACCAGAGGCACAGGAGAGGCCTGCCTTCTGCCCAGACTCCTTCCTCAGAGTAGAGCACACGCGCGCCTGCCCTAGTCGTCCCCTCGTATCTCCTTATGATCCAGGCTTCATTCTCTCTGCACAGAGAGCTGGTGACAATTGTCTTGCAACCCGCCTCTGTTCCTGCCATGGCAGGATCTCTTGCTTCGCCACTGTTTCCCGATAAAAATGCTAAGGGCTCCGTCTCCGGGAAGCATGCTGCACCTTCCCCAGACATGCTCTTTGGGAGCGCAGTGACAGACGTGTCCCTTTCCTTAAGGCCCTTTCCAAATGTTCAACCACGCTTCTCAGGCAGATAGGATGCTAGGGCAAGGAGAATTTTGCTCCATGCGGGTTTCTTCCACCATGCTGTGGAGATTAGCTCAGGCAAGCAGCAGCCGCATCCCACAAACACGATTCTGATTTCTCCAGGAATACTGTGCTCTCCCAGAGGAGATGCCTGTGCAAAGAGGCTTTCGCTCTATGCGGGTTTCTCCCACCATGAGACAGGGCTCAGGCAAGCAGCAGCAGCCAGCAGAACCGACTCTGATATCTCAGCAAATGCTGTACTTTTGCAAAGGCTTTGATCATGGAGCCAACAGCACTTCGTCGCTTCTTCCTCAGCAAGGCTTTGGGCATTCGCTCTGTTGCATCAGGGAAGAAGAGCTGCGGGAGAAACTGGTTTCTCTTTGGCTTTGCTTTCCCGAGCTCCATTTTCCCGTCCTGGGTTCTGTCAAGGCGAAATAAGCAGACACAGCCTCCACCCTGCAGCAGCGTGCGTCGCCTAGGATGGCACTCTATGCCCACTACAATCTCCTGGTGTAAGTGAGGCTTGACCTTTTACTCTGGAGCTCAGGCGGACTCGGGGACTAGGCCAGGGCCTTTTCCACAGGAGAGGAGAGGTGACAGGATCCCTGCACACCGCCCGTGCACAGGGATGGGGAGCTATGGGGCTGTCCCCACTCCTTCCCCGGACTCCCCGTGCCTTTGCGAACGCTTCCACATCCTGGAGGAGGACGGCATCTAACTGCGCCCGTTCCTCCTGGAGCTGTTTCTGCGAGTTCAGGGCCGGGTGCCTGGTGACAAGCCCAATTCTGCCCTAAGGACAGGTGGCCCTGAGCTAATGTCCCCTTGCGCGCAGAGGCACAGGACAGGCCTGCCTTCCGCTCAGACTCCTTCCTCAGAGTGGAGCACGCGCCCCTGCCCTAGGTGTCCTCTCTTTTCTCCTTATCAGCCAGGCTAACATTTCTCTGCACAGGTAGCGGGTGAAACTTGTCTTGCCACGGACACGCTGCTCCTCACAGGCCCGGCTGTCCTGCATCGCGACCGTTTCCGGATAATAACACCAAAGGCTCCTTCTCTTGTCACGAGGCCCCCGTCTGCACATTCCCAGACATGCTCCTGGGGAGAGCGCATTGACAGACCTGTCCCTTTCCTTCAGGCTCTTTCCAAAGGCGCAACCACGCTTCTCTCTCGGGCAGTGGGGATGCCGGGGCAAAGAGGATTTCGCTCCATGTGGGTTTATTACACCGTGCTGTGGAGACCTCCTCAGGCAAGCAACAGCATCCCAAGACCCGACTGTGGGAATGCGGTGCTTTCCCAGAGGGGAAGCCCAGGCAAAGAGTCTTTCGCTCTATGCGGGTTTCTCCCTCCGTGCTGCGAAAAGCACAGCATTCTCCACAGCACGTTGTAATAAACCCTCATGGAGCGAAATACTCTTTTCTTGGGCATCCCTTATGCCTGCACGAGAAGACTAGTTGCGCCTGAGGAAACAGCCTTAAGGAAAGGGATACGTCTGTCACTGCACTCCCCAGGAGCATGTCTGGGGAAGGTGCAGCGCGACGCTCTGGGGGAAGACAATGTGCCGTTGGCCTTATTGTTGGGAAAAGCTTGCGAAACAGGAGATCCTGCAATGGCAGGAACAGCAGGCGGGTGGCAAGAGACGTGTCATCTGCTCTCTGTATGGAGAAAAAGAAGCTTGGCTGCTAAGAAGGGACGAGCGAACGACTAGAGCAGGCGCGAGTGCTCCACTCTGAGGAAGGAGTCTGGGCAGAAGGCAGGCCTGTCCTGTGCCTCCGGGCCCAAGCGGCAGCAGCTCCTTGGCTACCTGTCCATAGGGCAGAAGTGGGCTTGCCACCAGGCGCCCGGTCCTGAACTCGCAGAAACAACTCCTGGAGGAACGGGAAATCAGATGCTGCCTTCCTCCAGGATGTGGCAGCATTGGCGGAGGCAGCGGGTGTCCCCAGGAAGGAGGGACAGTTACCAATTACTCCCCATCGCAGGGCGCGGGCGGTGTGCAGTGATCCTGTCGCGTCTCCTCTCGGCTGGGGAAGGCACTGGCCTTGTCCCCAGTTCACCTGAACGCCGGAGCAAAAGGGCACGTCTTGCCTACGCTGGGAGATAGTATTGTGAGCAGAGTGCCATACTAGGCCACGCACGCTGCTGAAGGATCGAGGCTGTGTCTGCTTATTTCGAATTGAGGGGTGAACCCAGGACGCGAACATGGAGCCCGGGAAAGCCCCTGGAAACGGCCATAACAAAAGGGACACGTCTGTCACCATGCTCCCCAGGAGCAAGTCTGGGGGAAAGCGGAGCACGAAGCCCCGTGAGAAGAGGAGCCGTTGTCCTTGTTGAGAAACTGTCGCGAAGCAGGAGAGCCTGCCCTGGCAGTAACAGGCGGCTGGTGGCAAGACAAGTGTCACCCGCTCGCTGTGTGGAGAGAATGAAGCCTGGCTGCTAAGGAGACTCGAGGGGACGACTAGGGAAGGCGCGCGTGCACCCCTCTGAAGAAGAAGTCTGGGCAGAATGCAGGTCTGTCCTGTGCCTCTGGGCCCCAGGGGACAGCAGCTACTTGGCCACCTGTCCATAGGGCAGACGTGGGCTAGGCACCAGGCGCCCTGCCCTGAACTCGCAGAAAAACAGCTCCTGGAGGCACGGGCTGTCAGATGCCGTCTTCCTCCAGGATGTGGCAGCGTTGGCGGGCCATGCGGTGTCACGGGGAAGGAGGGACGGTTACCCATTATCCCCATCCCAGGGCGCGGGCGGTGTGCAGTGGTACCGTCGCATCTCCTCTCGGCTAGGGAAGGCAATGGCCTAGTCCCTTGTCCACCTGAGTGCCAGAGCAAAAGGGCAGGCCTTGCCTATGCCCGAGGATGGCATTGTGAACAGAGTGTCGTCCTAGGCCACGCACGCTGCTGAAGGGTCGAGGCTGTTTCTGCTTATTTCAGCTTGGCAGGGTGAACCCAGGGCGCGAACATGGAGCCGGGAAAGCAAGGCCCAAGAGGCACCAGCTCTCCCACAGCTCTTCTTCCCTGCCGTGACTGAAGCCTTGCTGAGGAAGCAGCGGCGAAGTGCGTTTCGCTCCAAGCCCAAAGCCTCTGCGAAAGCACAGCATTTGCTTAGAAATCAGAGTCGGATCTGCTGGCTGCTGCTCTTGCTTGCCTGAGCCCAGTCTCACGGTGGGAGAAACCCGCATAGAGCGAACGCCTCTTTGCCCGGGCATCTCCTCAGGGAAAGCACAGCATTCGTTGGGCAACCAGAATCTTGTTTGAGGAATTTTGCTGCTGCTTGCCTGAGCTAGTCTCCACAGCACGGTGGATGAATCCCGCATGGAGCGAAATTCTCCTTGCCCTAGCATCCCCTCTGCCTGAGAGAGAAGCGTGGTTGCACATCTGGAAAGGTCTTTAAGGAAAGGGACACGTCTGTCACCATGCTCCCCAGGAGCAATTCTGGGGAAGGCGCAGCACGCCGCCCCGGGAGAAGAGACGGTGCCGTTGGCCTTGTTGTCGGGAGACAGTCTCGAAGCAGGAGAGCCTACCCTGGTAGGAACAGCGGGGTGATGGCAATAAAAGTGTCACCCACTCCCTGTGCGGAGAGACAAGACTGGCTGCTAAGGAGACACAAGTGGATGACTAGGGTAGGCACGCGTGCTCCCCACAGAGGAAGGTGTCTCGGCAGAAGGCAGGCCTGTACTGTGCCTCTGATCCCAAGGGGACAGCATCTCCTTGGCCACCTGTTCCTAGGGCAGGCTTGGGCTTGCCACCAGTAGCCATAACCGGAACTCGCAGAAACAGCACCCAGGAGAAATGGGCAGTCAGATGCCATCTTCCTCCAAGATGTGGCAGCATTGTCGGTGGCAGGCAGTGTGCTGGGGAAGGAGTGGGCACAGTCCCCCACAACTCCCCATCCCAGTGCACGGGCGGCGTGCAGGGATCCTGTTGCCACTCCTCTCCTGTGGGGAAGGCACTGGCCTAGATCCTAAGGCCGCCTGAGCTCCAGAGCAAAAGGCCAAGCCTTGCCTATGCCAGGAGATGGAAGTTGGCAGAGTGCCACCTTAGGACACGCACGCTGCTGCAGGGTTGACTGTATCTCCTGAGTTTGGGTAGGCAGGGGGAATCCAGGGCGTGAACATGGAGCCTGGGAAAGCATCGCCAAAGAGGCACCAGCTCTCCAGGGCTCTTATCCTTGACGGAACAGAGCGAACGCCCAAAGCCATGCTGAGAGAAGCAGCAGAGAAGTGCAGATCGCGCCAAGCTGAAAACCTCTGGCTGGGAAATCAGAGTCGGTTCTGTGGGATGCTCTTGCTTCTTGCCTTAGCCTAGTATTCGCAGCACAGTGGGAAAAATCCGCATAGAGCAAAAGCCTCTTTGCCCAGGCATCCCCTCTGGGAAAGCCAGCTTTCTTTGGGATATCAGAGTCAGGTCTGTGGGATGTTGCTGCTGCTTGTCTGAGCTAGTCTCCACAGCACGGTGTAATAAACCGGCATGGAGCAAAATCTTCTTTGCCTGGGCATCCCGTCTGCCTGAGAGAGATGCTTGGTTGCTCCTGTGGGAAGTGTCTTAAGGAAAGGAACACATCCGTCACTGCGCTCCCCAGGAGCATGTCTGGGGAAGGTGCAACATGCTTCCCGGGAGAAGAGAAGGAGCCGTTGGCCTTATTGTCGGGAAAAGGTCGCGAAGCAGGAGAGCCGGCACTGTCAGGAAGAGCGGGCCGGTGGCAAGACAAGTGTCACCCGCGTCCTGTGCAGGGAGACCGACGCCTGGCTGCTAAAGAGATATGAGAGTACGATGATGGCAGGGGCGCGTGCTCCACTCTGAGGAAGGAGTCTGGGCAGAAGGCTGTCCTGTCCTGAGCCTCTGGGCCCAAGGGCACAGCAGCTACTTGGCCACCTGTCCATATAGGACAGAAGTGGGCTTGCTACCAGGCGCCCTGTCCTGAACTCACAGTAACAGCTCCAGGAGGAACGGGCAGTCAGAAGCCGTCTTCCTTCAGGATGTGGTACCATTGGCGGAGGCAGCGGGTGTCCCGGGGAAGGAGGAACAGTTACCCATTACTCCCATTCCCAGGGCGCGGGCGGTGTACATTGATCCTGTCGCGTCTCTTCTCGGCTGGAGAAAGCACTGGCCTAGTCCCCTGTCCACCTGAACGCCAGAGCAAAAGGGCAGACATTGCCTACACTGGGAGATGGCATTATGAGCACAGTGCCATCGTAGGCCATGCACGCTGCTGCAGGGTGGAGGCTGTGTATGCTTATTTCACCTTGGCAGTTTGAATCCAGGACGCGAACATGGAGCCGGGAAAGCAAGGCCCAAGAGGCACCAGCTCTCCCGCAGCTCTTCTTCCCTGACGCGACTGAAGCCTGGCTGAAGAAACAGAGGCGTAGTCCATTGTGTACATATACCACTTCTTTTTATCCATTCATCTGTTGATGGACATCTATGTTCTTCCCACAGTTTGGCTATTGTGGACATTGCCCCTATAAACATTCGGGTGCACGTACCGCTTCGGATCACTACATTTGTATCTTTAAGGTAAATACCCAGTAGTGCGATTGCTGCGTCATAGGGTAGCTCTATTTTCAACTTTTTGAGGAACCTCCATGCTGTTTTCCAGAGTGGCTGGACTAGCTTGCATTCACAGCAAGAGTGTAGGGAGATTCCCCTTTCTCCACATCTTCTCCAGTATCTGTCGTTTCCTGATTCGTTAATTTTAGCCATTCTAACTGGTGTGAGGTGGTACCACATTGTGGTTTTAATTTGTATTTCCCAGTTGAGCACTTTTTCATGTGTCTATTGGCCATCTGGATGTCTTCTTTGCAGAAATGTCTGTTCATGTCCTTTTCCTATTTCTTGATTGGATTATTTGTTCTTTGGGTGTTGAGTTTGCTAATCTCCTTATAGATTTTGGGTACTAACCCTTTATCTGATAAGTCATTTGTGAATATCTTCTTCCATTCTGACAGTTGTTGTGGTTTTGTTAACTGTTTCCTTTGCCGTGCAAAAGCTTTTGATCTTGATGAAGTCACAATAGTTTATTTTTACCCCTAATCTTTCTGTGACCCCACAGGACCTCAGACCACACTGTCCCTGAGTGGGTTCCACCCCTTCTTAGCTTCTGGATCAATGTCCCTCAGTGGAACAGACATTTAAAATTTCTGATTTTGTGCTCTGCTGCTCTGCTGCTTCCCAGGAGACGATTCCTCCCCCAATGATCTATTATCTTCCTGTTGCTTTGGATTCACTTCTCTACACGTCCAACCTTTCAGAAAGTGGTCAATTTTCTGTTCCTAAAATTGCTGCTCTTCTTTTCTATCTTCTGTTGAGTTTGTATGTGCCCGGCATGGTTTGATACCTATCTAGCTGAACTTCTGGGATCTGATGTCATTTTAGTCAGCTAATCCTCTGCCATCTAGCCTCTCTCCCAGGTAAGATAACTTTAATAAAACCAGGATTCCAAACACATTTCTATAACATAGGTCTTTGTTAAAACACATTCTCAATCATACATAATTTAAATTTTATAAATTACTATCCCTTCAGAAACAATTGCTATTACCCTTCTCAGATTCATGCTGGAATGCCCAGGAAACTCTTCTATAGATATTTTTCTTTGACCTACCAGATGGAAACATTACTAAGCCAAGTCCATCTTTATTATCTGAAAGATTTTATACTTTATACTTCTACTTCTTAGCTCTCTGATTTTATATTCTATTTCAATTATACTATGGCTCAAAACTGATCTTGTAGATTTACTTAATTAATTAGGACTGCCAACTATTCAATCTGTAGAAAAATGAAAGCAAGTAAGACATTAATGCAGAAAAGAATAGCTACTATTTGGGGAATAAAATATAATTCTTAAGTAAGCTGGTGGGAAAATGGTTTAGTATTTTTAAAAGTATCTACTGTACACAATAATAACTTGCATTTATTGTACTCTTTCTAATTAGATAAGAGGAATTTTAAACTTGAGAATTAATAAATATTTTCAAACTATCCACTAATTGCAGTACAAAGCTTATTTTAAATTGGTCCAAAGTAATATGAAAGTAGGAATACTTTTATTATCAAATAACACAAATGGAAAAAAAATTACAGCACGTGGTTATTTTGAAAGAATTCAGTTAAAAAACATGATGGTGTGCCTGGGTGGCTCCGTATGTTAAGCATCTCACTTTGGCTCAGGCCATAATCTCAGGGTCCTGGGGTCTAGCCCTGCTTTATGATTCCTGATCTGTGGGGAGTCTGCTTCTAAAACAAACAAACAAAAGAAATCATGGTAGTATACAGACATACAAAAAGTGAGTTAATAAATTGGTTAGAAATTTTTATGATTATTGTGACAATATTACCACTAAATTAGATCTTATTAAAAGATCAGAAAGGCTGTTATGTTGAGCTATTAATTAATATGACCCAGAAATGGTAGGATAGATAATCTTTTTTCTCTAGTTATTTCCAGTGTTATATGAATGTAACTGGTCACATGAAGCTCTAAAATTTGTTATAATATTCATTTTTTTGCTTACATAGATATGTTTATTAGTAACAAGGTAACTTGCTATTTAGATTAAAAACAATCTGTTTTCTGAAAAGAAGAAATAAAGGAAAGCCATACTGAAAACAAATAAAATTATCATGAAATAAATAATTGAACATTTCAGTAAGATTTACACAAATAGTGCTTGTTTAACTTTACCTTTAAACATTATTTTACGTCTCTCATTGCAGAAGTTGACCTAAAATCTGAAATAAATATTGATCATGTAACATTATAAAATATAGCTGTCTCTATATTAATTCTAAGTATACATTTTTAGATCTTAGCGCAAACTTCACTTTATGCCTATTGTAGAATAGGATGAACGAATTTAGAGAAATAGATCTAAGCCCTTCTTTTAAACTCAACAGATATTAGTTCAGAAGACTAGATCTGAAGATTATAAAAAAAAAAACTAAAATACAATACCAACAACTTTTGGAAGAGATCTTTGCTAATAAAAAAGTGTCTAGGCAGGGATGCCTGGGTGGCTCAGTCAGATAAGCATTCGAATCTTGGCTTCAGTTCAGGTCATGATCTCAGGATCTTGAGATTGTGCCCTCTGTCAACCTCTGCACTCAACATGTCTCCACTTGAGATTCTCTGCTCCTCTGCCCCTCCCCCTGCTCACATGTACTCTCTCTCTCAAATAAATAAACAAATAAAATATTTTTAAAAAATGAGCACAGAAACCACCTAAAAGAAGTAAAAAAAATTGCTTAAAATCAGTTTATCTGGAAATATGTGAAAAATAAGTGGTATGTGTATTCAATACTAAACTAACTCTTCAAAGAAGTTACAGAAGAAGAAATCACAAGTGGAAAAATGTCTGAAAAAATTTCCACAAGTGGAAAACATTCTGAAAAGTTGTAAATAGGAACAGTTAAGCCCTGTTAACTCAAAGACCTAATAAAGTAAGTTTTAAATATAACATCTTAATTTTATAAAATTCTTAGAAATGATTACTAATATTTATAATGATATCTAAAGAAATATTATTTTTGTGACTTTAGCTTAAACTCGATTCAATAACTCTGGTGATATATGAAGAATCACTTGTTAGTATGGAAGTTTTTTTGGTACTTATATGAAACCTTCTTCATGAAAAGTCTTTTTTTTTTAATTGAGAAGGTTTTAGAAATTTCTTAGGGAAAGTTATACTATTAAAGTCATACATTGTGCTGTTTAGAAGTCAACAGTGTTAAATTTGGAACCATATATTTTATTTTGGACCAAACATGGACAAAGAAGATATATATGCATTGAGTTTTTATCAACTGTGTTGTATAGCAAAAAACTTATTTATGATCATTTTTATATGTATTTTTTACAATTTTTGGAGGAAGGGGTGATTTTTAAAATTCTACCGACTATGCTCTTCAGTTTGTTTAATGTAATTGTGCATTCTATTGCATTGCTCAAATAATAAATTTTATGTTTCAGTTCCAATTATATCTTAAATTCCATTTTATATGTTGGAAATATGAAACTGATGCCAAGGAAGTAAGGGTTTCATTAGGAAATAATTAGCATGTACCTCATTAGCCAAAAGGTCATACTAAAAAAAGCATGAAAATATGCATCCATTTATTCACTTAAAAATTTGTTGAGCTGGTCAAACACAAAGATTGAAAGTGATAGCTACTAAAACTTATGATGGGCATATAATAATGTATAAATATAAGGACTTGTTTTTTAAAATGGTATAGACTGGTAATAAAATAAAGACTTTCAATCATTATAGCCCTTGGAGATTTCAACATGTAGTTAACACCTAAAATCTAGAAACATGTAGTTAACACCTAAAATCTAGAAAATGATTAGAAAACTTTTGATATTTCCAATAGTAAAATTTTAAGGTATGTTTTTACATTTCCATTCCAGTTATGAAATATGTATTTATAAGATAAATACCAATAATTAATTTAGACCTGCATTAGCTTCCCTGATCTAATAAATAGTTAGAAATGCAACTTAGGACAAAGTAGCTACCCTTCTAAGTCTTCAGTTTCTTTTTTTGCAAACAATAATGGTCAACTTTTCTGCAGTGCTTAATATGTGACTAGAATCTTGTTAAGCATTGGACTATTTAATTATTTTAACTGCAAGAGGTGTGCATGTGTGTATGCGTGTGTGAACTGAAACACAGAATAGGTCAGATATCAAGATATTACAATTAAAAAATGATGGAGTTGAAAGTTGAATCTATTCTTGTCTAGATTCATTGCTTATGATCATAATAAGTCCACATGGTTCCCACTGAAAATTATGTATGACAATTCAAAGAAAGAACAAAAATGAAGTGTTTAACATAGTGTCTTGCTTGTATAAAATGCTCAGTTGACATTAGCCACAGTTACAATTATATTAATAGATCTATTATTAATATATGTTATTTATCACATACAATTATATATTAAATGCATAAATATAAAACAAAGCAAAATTTAGTATGATATTTTTAGTGTTCTTTAGATCACCATAAATTTTTAATATAATATCATGGAAACTAATATAATCCAGATATAATGCCTGTACCAGAGTTCTAGGAAGTTGAATAAACAAACAAAGAAGCATTCAAAGCAACTCATTAAAATACAAAGAATTAAAATATGCTGGGTCCCAGAGTCCAAAGATATAGAGTGATTGGGTATGTATGGTAGGTAGTGGATATGTTTTCATTGAGCAAATATTTACATTAATTAAACAAAAGAAATCAATGTGTTGAAGATCAGTGAAACCATTTACCATTGCCAGAGAAGGTATTTTAAGACATTGCCAAGAGAAAGTTACAATGAAACCTGAGGTGTTGAATTACAATTATAGATATCATTACATTATGGACAGATAAATAGGGCATAGGCAGAGTATATAAGTGTATATAAATATATTCCAAGATATATTTTCAGGTTTTGTCTATATAGTTTGGAATGTGAAGGCAATTAACACTCTAGTAATGAGCATATTGAGAACATTGGTACTGATTTTGAAAGGACATCTGCCATTAAATGTGACCAAGTTTATGTGGAAAAAAGTGCAAGATGAGCCTAGAACATTGTTTTGTTCTAGAAAGTAGGAAAATGCACAATGCATTGTGTGAATATATCAAAAGGCACATTTGTTCCAACATGCAATTAGAGTTCTTGGGCCCCATTCTCTGCTGCACTAAGGAAAAGGACAAATATTTTAGTTTTTTTCCATATGCCATGCACCATTCTAGTAATAGATTTTATTAGTGGTATGATAGTCTCCATACAGATCATAAAACATACCCATAGTTTAAACCATAAATTTATCTGTCTCCCATTTAAGTACCTAAAAGTAGATAGTTCAAAGCTACAGTGTTGGGACCCTGGATCTATCAATCACATCACTCTATTGTAGAAGGTTATATTTGAAAAATCATTTCATGTTCCAAGATATCCAGTCATCATAAGTCATGATATCTCTAATTCAGTGAAGAAGGAGAAAGAGAAGGAGAATGAGAAGAAGACGAAGACAAAGACGAAGACGAAGATGAAGACGAAGAAGAAGAAGAAGAAGAAGAAACAGCAGTAGAAGCACCAGAGGAGGAGGAGGAGGAATAAGAGGAAGAAGAAGGGTGAAGAGGAGGAAGAAGAAGGGTTTATGTTTCTTTAATGACATTTTCTACCAGTGACACTTCACACCTACAGGAATTTTCTTGCAAGAGCCTGGTCATATGACCGTACACATCTGCCAGGGTGAGTAGGAAACACATATATTTCATGGAATTGTATGCTGAATTAAAAGATACATATTTTATTACTATAAAACAATGATAGAAATTGATATTGGAAGAGTACAAATAACAATATTTACTCCAATAATTATTCTTAATTCATTCACACACTCCTTTGCCCCCAATTAATCTAAATTACTTTCAATACATTCAAATCTATAAGACAGCACTAAATTTCCTTTTCTTGTAAATCTGCTGTCTAGTCTACTCTCACTGGGTTTCTAATTTTCTCTATTTACTTGCTGCACAGATGCCCTTCTGGGATCATCTGTCCTGATTATCCTATTTATTTTATTCAATCAGGTTGGTGGTTTCATTAGGAAATGTTTGTTTTCTATATCATCACAACTTTTCTCATGGGATGATCAAATTCCAAAGAAAAATAATACATTTTTATAACTGTTTCTAAATGCTATTCTATTCTTATTAAGACATCTATATTTTTTTATGCTTTTCAGGGGATAGATCTTTGTTTTCTGTCATTGTGCAGGAGGGACAGAATAACCACATATGATAGGGATTACTGTACCAGTGAAAGGTTTCCTCAGATCTGTCATGTGAAGTTAGAGGGAGATGATTGTGAATAAACTAGGAAGCGGTTTTTCACCAGAACCACATATGCCAGTGCCTGGATTTTGAACTTTCTAACCTCCAGAACTTTGAGAAATAAAATTCTATTGTTTACAAACAGGTCTGTGGTATTCTTTTATAGCCCAAATGGACTAAGAAATTATGGAAATTATGGAAAATAACTAACCAAATATATAAAAATGAATATACCCATATAATTGGAATTTCATGCCAACTGGATTTGAAAAGAACCGTGGTTTAGTAAGTATACTGAATACTGAACTTTTATTCACATCTATGAATCTTTGTAAATTAGGATTTTCACCTGTGACAGCCATTAAATGAAATATTGACATAAATTGATCTCGATTTAGATTTTGAGTTATTGTACTGAAAGTTTTAAATACTACTTACATAATAATGGACCTATTCAGTCAAAGTGATTCTCTAAAGTGTATTAAAATAAATAATTGTAAACTATCAACATAGTGATATGAGTGTAAGGAAGACTTAGTTTCATTAAAAATATTATAAATAACCAAATTCTTTACTGTAAAATGGTATATTACATGGCACATGTTAATTTCAGCTTTGGTTAAAAGAAAAAGAAAGTATGTGAAGTCAAAATTATCTGAAGCCTTATGTGTAATGAATAATCTCGAAAGAAGAAGAAACAATTGACGCAAGTTCCATATGTATGCAATAACCATATGTATTATACTATTAACTAAATAAGTAAAATTCCTCTCTTTACATTATAGGAAGGAGTTTTCTAAATTGAAAAAAAAGAAAAGAAAAAAAAACTTTTTTTAAGAAAAATAAATCAGAAGTGTGATTTTACTAATAGCTGATTATTCTTGATTTGTTATCCTGAATCTAAAATGAATCTTAAAAGAAATTAAATTTATTATAAGGATATTTTAGGGGGCATTTCACTTAAATTATTACCTATGATTTCTTTAAGAATTGTTTTTATGAATAAACTATGAGCTCATTTACTTATTATTAAGAATTCTATTAATATTAAAATAATTATTCAGAATCTAATGAATTTTAAAATACAATGTACAATCTCAGTTTGAGGCATAACATGCAAGCCATTCATTCTTCATTAAAATATTTTAAAAATATATTGACACATTAATACATGCAAATGTTTCTATTTGAAATACACTTTCATTTTGGACAATTCATCATTTTTTCCTGATGGAATGTTCAACCAAGGTTTTTTGTTTGTTTTTTAAAAATTTATTTTTAGAGAGAGACAGGACAGAAAGAGAGCACGAGGTAGGAAGGGCAGAAGGAGAAGTAGAGAGTGTACAAGCAGGCTCCCCACTGAGTGGGGATTCTGAAGCAGGACTCCACGCAGGGCTCTACCCCAGAACCCTGGCCTCATGACCTGAGGCCAAAGCAAGGGTAAGAGGCTGAACTGACTGAGCCATGTAGGTGCCTCTGTACAACCAAGATAAACCATTAAACTCAAAAAGTATCATCCTTCATTAATAAAATAAAAGAAAGCAGAAAATATATATTTTTTTAAAAATTGCATGATAATGCACACAGTAAACACTGAATTCGGTGTCTTTTTGATGTTTGTCTAATTATTAACCCTGGAGGGGAAAGAGGTAAGGAATTGTGACATAGTTATTCAAGAAAAGAGAGAATGCAAGTCATCTCAATCTTTCTCTCTAAAAAAGCTGATAATTGAATTTCTAGAAATAAGCTACTAATGATTTGCTAGAACAGGGAATCTCAGAGTTGTTCTATATACCTCTATGATTTTATCCACCAACTGAAAAGCTCCATGAGGTCAAAACGATTTTCATGAAAATACTAAGGCATTATTTGTCTTTTATTTAAATTTTTTATTATGCTGATGCATGCATTTCTCATACAAAAATAATTTTGGTTAAATTTTTAACACTTCAGCATGAATCAAGTCAGGGGCATCAAACTGTATTAGTAGTCATTGCATTTTACACTTCTTGAACTAAGAGGAAAAATACAGCCAGTGCATTTAAGAATGTCCTTGCTAACTGTAAAGGTTAAATTTTGTGTCAGCTTATCTAGCTTATAGTGCCAAAGGCATAGACCTTCATCAAACACTAGTCTCAAAGTTAACGTCAAGGTATTTTGTAGATGTGATTAACATCTGCAATCATTTGACATTGAAAAAAGTAGATTACCCTCAACAATGTCTTCAGTCAATTGAAAGAAACAGGTTTCCAATAGAAGAAAGAATATTGCATCAAGGCCTGAACAGAAATCCTCACTGAGTTTCTAGATCCCTGGCTTGTGTTATGGATTTTGAATTCAAGAATGCAAACATCAACTCTTATCTGAGTTTCCAGCCTAATAGCCTCCTATACAGATTTTGGACTTGCCAGTCTCATAAATATATGAGCCAATTCCTTAAAGTAAATACATATAAGTAAATAAATATAAATTTAATATAAATATAAATATATATAAATGTGTGTGTGCATGTGTGTTTGTGGGGTTTTTGTTGGTTGGTTTGTTTTTGTCTAGAGAACACTGACTGCTACAAATTTTGCTACAGATATGGGTTTCAGAGGGACAGAATCTTAAGGATGAGTTCTCTGAATTAGTTCTGGGGTTTGTGAAATTGACTCACTCATCTGGTTCTAATTAAAGATACTAATTATTCTATATCCAGTGGCAAAGAAGGCACTCATCATCCATGACAAAGGTGGCAGTAGAGATATGCAAATTATCACTGTTAGATACTCCTAACCAAATAGTTACAAGAGGAAAGGTTCTGAGTGACCATGTATTTGCTATCATAAAACATTTTTATCAAATTAATGAGTGTAATGAGATTGGCTGGTTGCTCCTAATGCTGTACAAAGTACAGAAATAGAATGAGCTCAGGGCTTTAAATTCCCTGCATGAATGGCCTGGAAGTATCTGTCTTCCCTGAACGAAACCCTTATCTCCCGTATTCACAAAGATGAGATTTCTAAAATCAAACCCAGAGCTTCATCCCGTGAGTGGCTGAATTACAGCCACAAATCGAATTCTCAACCTCCCAGCGTATATGTTATTATGTAAATGCATTGATTGGAAGGGGATAGGATCCTGAAAATCAGAATGGGACATATGAGAAGGTCTTGGCGTAGCTGGAGACAATAACCTGTACATACATTCTGCCAACTTCACGCCTGAGGAGGCTGACTAAGAAAGCTGTAATGTCTTCCTTTTAGGTAGTTATCTGGGAAGATACTGGCTATATTCTTGTCAGGATCCACCCTTGCTACTCCTCTTTGCTTCAAAACTTTTAACGAGCTACATTCAAGTATCAGTGGGGCTTAAAGATGAGGTACAAAATGTGACCTACGAGGAGATCTACTATACTCCAAAAGAATTACATGAATACTCCAATTTATACAGGCATAAATTCTGAAGATAGGGTGATAAATATATATCAAGAGTCTAGGATAATGGCAGAAGGAACATTATTTTGAATCTAACTAAATTGTTGACATGGACCCACTCTACAGAGATTTTGGATCCAGTGTTAGAGTTTGAAGGGTTTGAAAAGTCTCTGTTTATCTCACTGACTTGCTGAAATATAGACCAAAAAAAGTGGCCTACAATAAATTATGTTGAAAAGCCCTAACTACCTTGTATTTTGTAGAAGAAAGTATGAAAAATTTAGGGAGATTTGAATGTTAGAGTGGATTTATCACTAAGACCTGTTCGCCCACTCAAGGGTACATACATTTTACCATATCTGTGAAAGATATACCTGTGAGGGGAGACTCAGCATATTTGAAGAGTTCTGTAGGTCTTCTTTTCTATCGATCAGAGACTGACACCACTGAACTGAGACTCTTAAATTCAATGGGAATAATTAGATGCCAAGAGGTCAAGTGACAACATTTAATTGCAAAAGACAAGGTGGATATGGTTACTGTAATTAACAGAAAAGCCAAGTGGTAAACAGGTAAGTCTGACTTGCAAAAACCATGGTGTCCCTAGAAGAGAAGCAGAGGGGCAGTCCTTTAAACCCTTACTTGATCTGTATAAGTAGAAGAGTTCCAGGTCAGGTAAATCAAAATTTAATCTTTATTACCAAGACAAAGAATCATAGCTTCTCAAACAATTCCCACACTGGAGCCTGTTTATGAGCCTAGAACCACTTGAACGAAGGAGGGCTAGGTCTCTTAAAGTAAGGACACCAGTACACTGCTAAAAATATATGCTGTTGATCTCTCTCTCAAATATCCCAAAGGGACCAATTGCCAAAGTGATTGTGTTTTGTGGAAGAAGGAATAATTAGCCTTTCAGGGGATTGCTGGACACTTGCTCTGAATGGACGCTTTTTCAAGGAGACTCAAAATATTCCTGTGGCCCACAAGTGTCAGAGAAAATGCTTATGGCACTCAACAGAGTTTTATCTCAGTTTCATTTCAAAGTAGAACCAGTGGCTCCTTAAACACACCTTTTGGTTATTTCTCCAGGTCCAAAATGTGTAATTAAAATAAACATTGGAAGAATCACAGGACTGATTCCTTCACCTGTCAAATGAAGGAAATTGTGCAAAGTCTAAAAGGAAGCCACTAGAACCACCTTTACTTAGGAAAACAGTAACCCCAAAGCAACACCATATTACTATAAAGGATTGCAGATTAGTGCCATGAGCAAGGTTTTGAAGGATACAGGGTTAGTATTCCTATGGCTTCTTTCCATTCAATGTACCTATTTGCCTGCACAATGGATAGTTGTGTAAAGGGAGAGAATGAAATGAAGTAAGAGAAGTATGTTGAGCAAATACTATGAGTGTGTAATTTTTCTATTGCTACATATTAAATCATGGCCAGTTTAGCAACTTAAAACAACATATATTTTTCATCTCACAGTTTGTATGCATGAGCAGTCAGTATATTTTTATTACTCTCTGTTCAAGGTCACATCATACTGAAATCAAGATGTAAGCTAGGGATGTGATCTCATCTGAGACTCAGAGTCCTTTATGATCCTTACTGGTTATTGGAAGAATTTAATTCCTTTTGGTTGTGGGACTGAGGGTAGTGCTTCCTTCTAACCATCAGCTGGAGGATGTTCTGAGCTCCTAGAAACCTTCAAAAATTCCTGCCACATGTCCCTCTCCACATATCTTGGCAGATTGTTCTTTCAAGGCCAGTAGAAGGATCTCTACTTCCCTTCAATTCTCTCTGACATTTTTTTAAAGTCTCATCCAGGAAAATGTCCATTTTGAGTAACTGAAAGTCAAATAATTAGGGACATAAATCACTTCTTCAAAATCTCCTTGTCATATAAATTGGTGTGAATATGCTAGGGATGTCCCATCATATTCACAAACCAATTTACAACAAATAGGAGGGGATATGTGCATCAGCAAATAGGAATCTCAAGGCTTCCTAGGTGCTGCCTATCACAAAGACTTTGGGTGCTGGGCTGAGTTTTTAAAATAAAATGCGTAAGTAATAACAATTTATCATTTAGAAGTAGATAGGAATAGAATAAAAATAAAGAGAGAGTGCTCCAGCAGTGTTCTGAAGACAAATTTGGAAATGTAAAATACCTGAGACATTTAGTTTAGATTGGTTTATTAAATCAATAAATTATTAATTAGAAAATCCTTGAAATGAATAAAGTAATGTGAACCAAAATTAAGATTATTTGCCTTGGGTCACCTGAGTGTCTCAGTCAATTCAACATTTGACTCTTGGTTTTGGCTCAGGTCATGATCTCAGGGTTGTGAGTTCAAGCCCCCTGTCAGGCTCTACACACAGTGGAGAGTCTCTCTCTCTCTTTCCCTCTACTGCTTCCTAGCCCTCTGCTCACACACTTTCTCTCTCTCTCTCTTTCAAATAAATAAATAAATCTTTAGTAAAGATTATTTATTTCATGTAATGAACAATCATGTAAATTAATTAAAGAATTTCAAAGCATCAATAATAAAATGTGTGAATAAAGGAAAAGAATGAAAGCTAAAGTTACCCAAGCCTGAGTAAGAAGAACATCTAGAAAGGAATTCTAACTTCAGGGGATAGAGTTCCAGGTAAGAGACTTGGTGTACTAATTTTCTATGGATGATATAAAAATTACCATAAATTATGAATTAAAACAACATACATTTATTTCATGGTTTCAAATACAAAATGTCAAAAATCCAAAATGGGTCATGCTAGGCTAAAATCAAAGTGTCTATCCAATCGTGTTCATTCTGGAGGCTCTCTTGGAGGATATATTCTGTTTTCCAGCTTTTTTAGGTACCCACATTCCATGGCTTGTGGTTCTCTTCATCCATCTTCAGAGTCAACAATGATATTTTGATGTTTTTGATATAGTAATATCAATTTATTCTGACCTCTTCTTCTAATTCTCTCTTTAAATTTAAATGATCCCTATAATTATATTGAGTTCCCTTGAAAAAATCCAAATAATCTCATCACAAAGTCAGCTGATTAACAATCTGGAGTTCATCTACAACCTTAATTCCCCTCTTACCTATAAAATAGCAGTCATAGCTTCAGGGAATTAAGATGTGACATCTTTGCAAGTCCATTCTTCTTTTTTTTTATTTAAAAATATTTTATTGCTAAAAAATATGCTAACAATCATCTGAGCTTTCAGTGTGTTATGATCACTGATCACAGATCACCATAACAAATACAATAATAATGTAAAAGTCTTAAATATTATAAGAATTAACAAAATGTGATAGACACATAAAATGAGCAAAAGCTGTTGGAAAATGATACCAACAGACCTGTTTGATTCAGGGGTGTCCTAAACCTTCAATTAATAATAATGAAAAAAAGTTATATCTGCAAAGCACAATCAAGGAAAGCACAATAAAATGAAGTATGCCTGTATTTCCAAATTCCAATAGCATTAATAAAATCCTAATCCAGAGTAGGGGGAGAATATTGTCATATGTCCAATCAGCATTTTCCAATGAAAATATATGTATAATAGGCTTATTTCTTGTACCCAATGTTGTAAATCTTTTATTCATTACCAAGCACAACAAATGTACTGAGTCTGACTTATACCTACATGATTCGTTACAGAAACAAACAAACAAAAAATCTTATAATAAACTTCTCAGATTTAAGATTTTCCAATATTCATGCTAAATAATTGGGAAGAATTTCAAGAATTTCCTGTTCATCTAGGTCTTTTTGTGTTTGTATGTGTCTCTTGGCATTCTTCTTCTACTTCTTCTTCTTCTTCTTCTTCTTCTTCTCCTCCTCCTTCTTCTTTTTGATTAGGTGTGTCCATTATTCTGCCTGTCACACATAGATAGAGGAAAAGGCATTCAAATTATGAATGTTTTAGGTTATTACACTTATTTTAGTTTCTTTAATAAAGTACACATTTTCCATTTTATCCCCCCAAAACAACGAACTACAGTGGCACTGAGGTAGTCTGGTTGACTTGTTTTGTTTCTATTTTAGTAGATCCAATATTTACCCTAGATAAACCATTATAATATCCATTCCTTAATATTAAAATCCAATTAAAAAGAAAACACTACAAGACTTAATTATTGAGTCCTGAATGGGAGAATAAACTCCAACCCCAGGATTCAGTGGCCTTCAACAAATTATCTGATCTTTTTCATTGTTCTCACAGAATCCTTATTTAAGCAGTCATGTTTGTTTCATATCTAACTTATATTTTTTCATTTATTTTTAATAATTGAAGTATTGGAGCTCCAGGCTTATATTTTGTCAACACAGGGATATTTTTGTGTATCTTTGAGAGTAAAGTGTTCAACTCTGAGCAATGTCTGTGGGCACCAGGTGAATTTTTAATTTTTGTTTTTGTTTGCTTTTATTTTTGCATATGAACAATTCCACACTCAAAATAAGCATTCCTCATTAACATTAATTGTTTCTGCAAGGTCAAAAGGAAAAGAAAGTCGACTCTAATTATAGCTATTGTAGACTAGAAGTGATGTGTTACTAAATAACTCCTAACATCCTCAATTTTGTTTTTATAGGTTTTATTGGAAATGAGAGAAATGCGTGTATCTCCAAAAGCACCAAATTAAAGAATTTGAAATGTACATGGATTGCATTCATTTTAAGTAAAAAGTGAGAACACCTTTCCTTACTATCAAAATGATTTTACTACTATTATTTCTCAAATTATTAAGGAACTAGAGAAAAAAACATTGTGTAGTAAATTTCAGGGGACTTACTCTTTTTGTATCAAGAACTGGAAATCCATTTTTGTATCAGGCCTTTTTGTATCAAGAACTGGAAATCCATTTTTTAAATATTTGAGAAATATATTATTTATTTACATATGGGAACCTCTTAGAGAATTCCTTAGGAATTCAGAAAGATAAACAATGAAGGATCATAGGGACAAAAACTAGAAGAGCTCCAAAGATCAGTTAATTCTCTACTCCACATTCTACTTTTCTCACCCTCATTCCCATTATTTCCTCTTTCCTTTCTTCCCCTGTTCCCTTATCTATTTTCTTTTCTTCCTCCTCCTTTTTCTCTGATTCTTTACTTCTATAATTCATATAAATGCAAACTCTTAAATCCATCCAGAATCTGCTTACTTTTATTTCATGCATGGTCCATAGTAGCTCCAGACTGCAACATACAGTTGCTTTGAATACATTCATTTATTCAGTATTGTTGTGTATCTATTACATACTTTTCATTACTAAATGGATTTAGTATCAATCAATAAAGCAAGAATAGGGTCCAATTCTTGTGCATCTTATATTATAATGAAGAAAGACAGCCAGTAAATAATAAACCATGAAAATTTAATCATGTACTATATTAGGATGTAGTAAGAATTATGAAAAATAAAAAGACTAAGGCACCCAAAAATGATTCAGAAATAAGTTACAATTTTAAATCAAGTATTAGGAAAATTACATTTCATTGTCAGTTTATTTGTGTGTTTTTTGACTTTAATTCCCCAAGGGTGAAAATGTGATCAACCTAACTCAGGTTACAATATATTTCCATTTTATGTTCAGATAGTTGGATAGTGTATGTGGTATTTTCCAAGCAGTCATGCTTCTCCATTAAATCTGTAGACTATGATTTGTTTACCACAAAAAAATACTAAACCAAGATGTCCTAATAAATTTATTCTTTAGGTGAAGATTATATCAAATATCATTGGTCTATTTTCCAAGAGGTCAAATTTCAGCATATTTATAAGATTACACCAGGCCACCTGTTTTCTAGACCCACACCCACCATTCTGCCCAAGCTTCACCTCTAAATGAATCACTGGATAGCTGCATAATTAGTTACTGTTCAGGGATTAAAAGCTCCATTCTTCAGCACCCTCCATACTATCTGGTTCATTGGTAAATACTGTCCTCAGCTCAATAGAAAACTTACCAGAATGGTAAACACACCCTAAAAACAAGGAACAGGGCATTGTAGTCAGTTTCCCATACATGCAGTCATGAGCTGACACAGGTTCAGGTTATATACATGGTAGATTTAGAGAATGTTTATAAGCCAACAAGAATCCAATCTTCTTTCTACAAGGAAATCAATATGGGACATTCTAATAGCAGTCATTACTAAATGACAAATACAAGAGAAATAGCTAAGAGTACTATTTTCTTGCACTGACCTGGTCACATAAGGCTATCATGATGACATCTTTCTCTGGGGATTGAAATTTATTAGTGATAATTTTTTTAAAAAGTGACCATCTGTCAATCTTACTGTTTCCTTATTTATCCATTTGACCATCACCATTACCTGCTATGGTTAGACTTTCTGCTTTTTCAGGTGTACTGTTTACCCACAGAGCAGGTAATAATGGCACACTTGTTAGTTTACTCAGTCATATACTCAAGCAGATGTCATAGAGTCTGACTGTCCCTGATGCTTGATAATGGAGCTACATTCATAGCTTTCCCTAAGTTAGCTAGATGGGGTAAATAATTATCCATCCCCAAGTGCCTATGGAATTATATACTGTAAGATCCAATGATATTGCATCTTTTGCATTAATATAAGCCTCTTTGGGTTCATATAAATTTAAATGTTGTCTAAGACTACTGAATGAGGAAAAAGGAAGTTGTTATGTGGGAAAGAGATTTAGTTATATATTTGCATCCTCTCCTATTCCTTTATTCACACTTCCTGATTCTAGAAAGTTTTTAGAGTAGTACTCTCTCTATATATATTTCCTCCTTTTTAAATTTAAGTTATGCACTTTAACCATGCCTTTTTATCACCTATTTTGAACAACAAACATTTTATTATCTCTGGATAATAAAAGGATAAAGAAAATCTTTCAATAATGTCTCTTTGTCCATTTCTGCACATTGGTAACATTGAATGTATTCTTCGATCAGAAGAAATATCTTCGGTTAGAGGGCAAAATATATATATATATATATATATATATATATATATATATATATATATACGTGTATATATATATATATATATATATTCATGTATTCCTATATATTCATATATTTAATGAAATGATATGTCTTATTTAATCCTGCAAACCTAGGACCTAACACAGTATCTTGCATTTACTCAGTACTTAAAAATGACTTTTTTCTACTTGAATCAAAATAATCATTTTAACAGATTAATTTTGGAATCACCATTTTGCTGGGGTGGTGGAGATGAGAGGATATCACAAAACTGTATGCCTTTTCAATAATCTACACTTTATAGAAACTTTCTCCTTAACTACTCCACCTCCCATGAATGCCTAAGCATGGCTCTTTCTGTTCTGAGCCAAAACAGTGCTTGATGTACTAATAAAGATGTGCTGAGCTGTATAAAACCTAAGTTGAGTTGTCAAACTGAAGAGCACATGCCACCTGCTGTCTCCTGTGTACTCAGGATTTAAACTATGTTCTGTCCACAGCAAAACAGTCTTCAAAAGGAATATATTACCATATTGGAGGCAACATTGCATTTCTGGCATGTTGTTGCCTTTCTTTATTGAAACAAAAAGCCTCTGTATTTTCTTTATTAAAAAAAATAATAGTCTAAAGAAAACTGAAGTGAATACTGAAATTTTGGAAATTATCATCTCTAAATCTTGTAAAAACCCTTTATTTATAATTGTCATAATACTAATATTAAACCATGTGAATTTATTAACGATGTCTACAAATAATAAAAATCATACTGTTAAATTAAATATGAATTAAAATGTGGTGATATTAATATATGAGCATTATATATATTATATATATTATATGTGCTTATTTATATACACAGGCATACATTACATTTTGCATATATTTAATCTCATGTTAAGATGTATGTAGTATATATAAATATGTAAGTATGGACATATATTTAAATAGATATATTTAACTCTTGTCCTAGTTAGATAACATTGTTAATGATTCTGTTTGAATTTCATTCAGGCTGAAAATAACAGAGTACCTCAAAGATTTCTCTTTGCTAAAGGCCATGAAAAATGGTAATTTGAGGAGGGAAGGTGACTTCATCATAAAAATTGGATTGACGTTGGATGAAGCCACACATACAAGAAGAAAGGAGAGGTAGGTACAAAGTTTGAGGCATTTTTTCTTCTTTCCCTTAGGTATATTCTCTAGAAGTATTGTACTAAAATAGAGATTCTTACTCAAGTTATTACCAAGAGAATGTGCTCATATGAAACTGTTCAGAACAGAGTAGAGATAGTATTTGGGATGTGAATGAGCAAACCAAGGCATCAGCTAAGTCCAGCTTTATCCTGATTCCCAGAAGAGTTTAAGAACATAAAGGGCATCAACTAAATCAACTAAATGTTCTGACTCAGGGCACAGACATTTTTACATGCTTCCATTATTCACTGACAAGAGCTATCCCCTTTCAGGAGTGGCATAGCTCCAAGAAACTTTGGTAAAGCAGCTCCAGGTAACTCAGCATACCTTCTGTGGACCAGTCCAGCTGTAAGCAGTTTGCAGACAATGACACCCACATAGGCCTGTAGTTGGGGGCATAAGTCCCAAAAAGTAAATCTCAGTAGGCATCAAACTAATTGACTACCTTATTCTAGGCTAATGTTGAATAATACCCATCACTTATGACAACATATGCCATGCCAAAATTTTCCTCTAAAAATAATCTTTCTTGACTCCAGTCCCAGGTTCATCCCTCTTTTATGGTTTCTAGATGTCAGATTTTATCATTATTATCTCTTTATCATTTCTCTTCCATTCCTACTTCAGATATGCAAAGGCAGCAAAATGAATAGCTGTGAACAACTGAAAAGTAAGAAGGCTCAAAGTAGAGAAGTCAACCTTTCCTCCAATAGGACAGGCTGCAGAGATCCTAAACTGGGGATGGGAAGAAACTTGGCTTTGGCTTGGGAAATTTAGCTTTGATATCATAATTGTTTGTAAGTTTTGTTTTGTTTTCCATTTTATATTATAATGGACTTTATTCTTTAGATGAGTTTTAAATTTATTTTTTAAAAACTGAGTAGTCCCAATAGTTTATTTTTGTTTATGTTTCCCTTGCCTCAGGAGACACATGTAGAAGTAAGCTGCTATGGCCAGAGTCAAAGAGGTTACTGACTACGTTCTCCACTAGGATTTTTAGAATTTCAGGTCTCACATTTAGGTTTTTCATCCATTTCTCTCTCTGTGTGTGTGTGTGTGTGTGTGCATGGTACAAGAGAAGTGTCCACCTTCATTCTTTTGCACGCTTCTATCCAGTTTTTCCAATACATTTGTTGAAGAGACTTTTTCCCATTGTATATTCTTGCCTCATTTGTCAGGGATTAATTGACCATATAGTTGTGGATCCATTTCTTAGTTTTCTATTCCCCTCCTTTAATCTTGTGTCTATTTTTATTCCAAAAGCATACTCTTTTGGGTACTACAGTTTTGTAATATATAATTTGAAGTCAAGAATTATGATGTCCCCAGCTTTGATGGTATAGAGACCTCCCCTTATCTATCACCCCTGAGTTTCTCCTATTGTTAACATCTTACATTAGCATGATGCATTTGCTATGGTCAATGAAAAAATGAACCAATATTGTTAGATTATTTATTAACTAAGGTCCATAATTTATTGAAAGTTCCTTGATTCTACATTTATTTTTTTCTATCCCATGATATCAATATGTCTTCTTGAAGACATTTGTCATTTCTTCTTAGGCTCCATTTGTCTATAACAGTTTCTTAAAATTTTTTTTCCTTTTTGATGACTTTGAAATTTTTGAGGAGTACTGGCCAGTTTTGTTTTTTGGGTTTTTGTGTGTGTGTGTGTGTGTGTGTGTGTGTGTGTGTGTTTATTTGTAAGATGCTCCTACAGAATCAGAAATTTTCCACTGTTTTTGTCATAATTAGGCTAGGGTTATGGCTTATGAAGAGAAAGACCACAAAGGTGAATTGACATTTTAATCTTATCATATAAAGGGTAAATACTATCAATATGATTCAGCTTAGTTGATGTTGACCTTAATCTCTTGACTGATGTAGTGTTTGTCAGCTTTCTCTACTATTAAAGTATTATTTTTTTATTATTTTGATCTTGTACTCTTTTGAAGAAAGTCATTATGCACAATTCACCCTAAAGGAGAAGGAGCTATGACACCCCTCACTGAAGCCAGAATATTGGCATAAATTATGTAGAATGCTGCATGAATTTGTTTTTATTCTTATCCATTTATTTCTTCAGTCATTTATTTATATTAGTATGGACTTATAGGTATTCATTTTATATTTTGGCTTGCAATCCAATACTAATTTATATATTTTTTGCATGAATTTTTCCAGTTTTAACTATTGGGGAATTCTAATGTGTCTCCTTGATCTACCTTCATCTATATGGTGTTTGTCATTTTTTCTTCCTTTCTCCCTCTACACTCTTCTCTTCTCCTTATATTTCCTAAATTTATGACTCTACAATATGCTCCAGACTCATCATATATGTCAGACAATCCAACACTGGACTCATCCATTTGTTCAAGGAACTCTGACTCATTTTATTAGAAACCAAGATCTGAGTGCTTTGTGTCCTTTCCTGAGTGTCATTGTTTTTATGGATTTTTGGTTGGCAGACAAAGGCAATGTATATGTGTTAACCAACCTGTGGAGATATACATATATACATATGTATAAATATTTCTAATGAAACTACCTGTACCAATATAAAGGCAAACATGAGTTCATACTAACATCTTCATCTCTAATCCTTTGTCCCATGAATCCAGTGGTAACCTCCTCCCCTTGAAAATCTATAAATTGCCACTTCAATAGTAATAAACCTAGATACTACCAAATATTTTCACTTACTTAATTTTTCAATTTCAGTATACATTTATTGTATATTAGGAAAAATTAAGCTCTACTCCCACTGGGGTGAAAAATCTTTATTAATTAAAATACAGTGTTTACATGCACATACTTTTTTAAAGATTTTATTTATTTATTTGACAGAGAGAAATCACAAGTAGATGGAGAGGCAGGCAGAGAGAAAGAGAGGGAAGCAGGCTCCCTGCTGAGCAGAGAGCCCCATGTGGGACTCGATCCCAGGACCCTGAGATCATGACCTGAGCGGAAGGCAGCGGCTTAACCCACTGAGCAACCCAGTCGCCCCTACATGCACATTCTTTTGCCATTAGTATTACAGGCTATAGACATTTTAAAAATTATATATATATTAGCACCAGTTCCTCCATCTTCTTCAGCAAAGTTGTTGCATGTATTTGTAATACAATTAGATTCTCTTGTCTAAATCTGCATTCCTTCCTATAGTCCTCGAAATCTTAAGAAATTAACATAAAGCTTACTTCTTGCCATTAAATTTTTGGAATTTTAACAACTGCATAATGTCATATATCCATCACTAAGCATCATATAGAATAATTCAAGCAAATGGGCACCTGGGTGGCTCAATCAGTTAAACAACAGACTCTTGATTTGTCTCAGGTCATAATCTTGGTGTCTTCATGAGATCAGGTCCCATGTTAGCTTCATGATAAGTGCTGAGTCTTCTTGGGTTTCTCTACTTCTCCCTCTCCCTCAGCCCCTCCCCTCACTTGCACACACTCTTTCTCATAAATAAATAAATAAATACATATCTTTAAAAAAAGAAAGAAAAGAAAAGAAAAAAAGAACAGTTCCACCAACCTAAAAAAATTCCCCTGCACTTCACTTACTTCATCTTGCATACATTCCATCTTGACCACTGATCTGGTTACTGTATTTATAGATTTGGTTTTTCCAAAATGTCATATATTGGAATCACATTGGCTTCTTTCACTTAGCAAAATTTGTTTAAATTTCTTCTATATCCGTCCATATCTTAATAGTTGTTTTCATTGTTTAAAATATTCTATTGTATAAATATGCCATAGTTATTTTTTTTCTATTCACCGATTATATGACATCTTAGTTGCTTCCATTCATGTGCACGTTTTCATGTGGACATAGATATTCAAATCAGTTGGATAAATACCTAGAAGCACTATAACTAAATCACATGGTAAGAGTCTGTCTAAAAAGCTACTAAATTTTCTTGCCAAATGAATTGTATCATTTGTCATATCCACCAACAATGTCTGAGAATTCATATTGCTCTATATCCTTGCTAGCAGTTGGTATTGTCAGATTTTAAAATATATGTATATCCACTCTAATGGGTTTGTAGTAGGTATTTAATATTTTCATGATTGCTTTTATGGGAGTCTTTAACTCTCACGTCCACACAGGGCCTCCATGCAATTCATAAATTACAGTTCAGGTTTCCCTACCTATGGCACTAGTTCCTACAACAGTTTCCACTTGTGACTCTACTTTATGTTCCTCTGTTTCTCCAGGTTTGCATACAGTAGCTTTCCCTGGGTCCTCACCTCTCTAAAGGATCCAAGAAAAGTTGTTGATATTTCAGCCTGTTCAGCTTCCTGTTTATTGTTAGGATGGACTGATGACTTCCAAGCTCCTTTCATTTAGAACATGGGCTATTCTATTTTTTAAATTTTTTTTCAGTGTTCCGATTCATTGTTTACACACCACAGCCAGTGCTCCATGCAATACAGGCCCTCCATAATACCCACTATCAGGCTCACCCAGCTCCCCACCCTCTTTCCCTCCAAAACTCTGTTGCTGAGTTTAACTTAATTTAATTTAGTTTTTTAGATTTTTTAAAAAAAGATTTTATTTACCTATTTTTGAGAGAGAGGGCACACAAGCAGGAATGGGAGGAGGAGCAGAGGGAGGGTCAGGCAAAGGGAGAGGGAGAAGCAGGCTCCACACTGAGCAGGGAGCCCAACATGGAACTCAATGCCAGGACCCTGGGATCATGACCTCAACCAAAGGCAAATGCTTAATTGACTGAGCCACACAGGCTCCACCAGTACTTATTTTCACTTAAGTACTTACTTAATAGTCTTAATAAATTGTCATCAAATATTTTTCAATTATTTAACTGCAAATATATTCTATCTCTTGCATTTGTGTTTTGTCCTTGTTTTCTCTCTGATTATTTAAATTTATATATTTTCCTCTCAGACCCTAGAAGGCTCTCTTTAGACTTTCTTCATGTACTAACTTGAATACATTTACATGATTACCATCTCTTTCAGGTGCATTTACATAATGTTAATATATTCCAGAAGTTTCCATTTGATATCTACATTTTCAGTTTATTTTTAATAATTCAAGTATATTTTTTCCTTCATGTGGTAGTTTCACTTTAATCTAATAGATTTTGTTTTCAAGAATGCCTATTCTTGTTTCATATTTTCTATGGCCTATTGCTGAGGCAATTTGTGTAATAAGATTTTTATTCTTATTCTTAAGTGTGGCTCCTTAAACACATGGATTGAACATATGTCAAATAAAATTCTTTTTTTTGAAAGATTTTATTTATTTATTTGACAGACAGAGATCACAAGTAGGCAGAGAGGCAAGCAGAGAGAGAGAGAGAGAGGAGGAAGCAGGCTCCCCGCAGAGCAGAAAGCTCGATGTGGGGCTCGATCCCAGGACCCTGGGATTATGACCTGAGCCAAAGGCAGAGGCTTTAACCCACTGAGCCAACCAGGCGCCCCGTCAAATAAAATTCTGATATAAGCAGGCAATGTATTTTTTATTAAAGATTTTTGAAAAGAAACCCATCATTTTATTATCATTTAAATATATAATGAAATAGTTAATGTAAAATTAAGAGCATAAAACAGCTAGAATCAAATACTAATTATAACATATCATCAGTTTGAGAAAATGTGATAAGTAAAAAAGACATAGGAAATATTCAGAAAAATATATACATAATTATTAACATTTGTAAATGGGTAAATAAATCAAAGAAATAAAGATAGCATTATATTTTGAAGAAACAAGTCAAAATGTTAATTATCTTTTTAAAAATTTCAAAGAATGCTAACACTGATTTTAAAACTGGGAAAATGAAATAAGAGGCACTTCATACACATACACACACACACACACACACACACACACCTGCAATTAGAACAATAATAATAGCTATATGTACTACTAATAATACTATTAAAGATGCATAATTAAATAATAGGCATATTTTTCACAGTAAATTTACTGATTTTTATTGTTTTTAAAATTTAATATGAATATAGCTAATATTCAGTGTTATATTAGTTTCATTAATATTAGATTATAAATATTAGTTGAAACTAATATATATAATCATTGTAAAATACAATGATTCAACAATTTTATACATTATTCAGTGCTCATCATAATAAGTGTGTGTTAATTTGAAGAAATAATAAATTGTAATGCTGAGAGGTAGCGATTAGATGAAACACCTTATTAACAATAAATTAACAGGGATGCCTAGGTGGCTACTTCATTAAGCATCTGCCTTCAGCTCAGCTCATGATCCAGGGGTCTTGGGATCGAGCCCCTCCCCAAGCAGGGAGCCTGCTTTTCCCTCTCTCTCTCCCACTGCTTGTGTTCCCTCTTGCTGTGTCTCTTTTTATCAAATAAATAAAAATCTTAAAAAAATAATAAATAAACGGTATATAAGGAAGTTTTTAAAATTTTCTCAGGAAAATTAAAAATGATTACTTTTGTCTAAATATAAAACAAATGACTGGGAGTAATATAACATACAAACACATTGTAGTAGAATGGAAACAGTGCAGATTTTAAAGATCTGATTTGAAAGAGTGAATGTACTAGCATAAGATAAAGACTCATCATTGAAAATAACAAGATACAGCACTACATAAATTATTATCAAATTTGGGGTAGGAGAAAACTTTAAATCCATATACATATAGATTTTTATGCACACATTAATAAATAAGCCACGGTGGTCATAATGAATAGATGGGAAAGTAACAGGAAATGAGAACAGAAAATTAATGGAATGAACAAAGGTCATGTAGTACTTCTAATTTTAAAAAAAAATTTTGAGGATATGGAAAAAGATAATTGATAATAAATCATTTCATATTTTACAATGTTACTAATCAATGAAATGCAGAAAAAAATAATTACAAAGTTGATCAACTTAGCAAGATTTTCAAAAATAGCAAGCATCAACATAGATAAGAATAATGAATGGGCTGTCTCTTCAAATTCTGTTTAAATTATAATTAAAAATGAATTTTGTGCTATTAATCAGAAAACTTACAAGTCCTCATGCATCTTGACATAATAAACCCTTTCTGGATTGCTGATCATTTCTCACATACACAATAATTTATCTGTAAAATTTTGTCATATTTATTAACAGTAATCAAACATTAGAAAAGATAAACTTTAAAAAATATAAATTTATAAGGACATTGAGATTGTTAGATTTTTTTAAGAAGCTTAATAAATAATGTATTCTCTTCTTTTTAAAAAAAGACGTTTTTTATTATTTATTTATTTGACAGACAGAGATCACAAGTAGTGAGAGGCAGGCAGAGAGAGACGGAGGGGGAAGAAGGCTCCTCAATGAGAAGAGAGCCCGATGTGGGGAGCTCGATCCCAGGATCCTGAGATCATGTCCTGAACCAAAGGCAGAGGCTTTAACCCACTGAGCCACCCAGGAGCCCCAATGTATTCTCTTCAGTACCAGAATTTGTAACCAATTGACAGATGAAAAAGGAGACAGTCAAGTGAAAAACAATAGGTCCTAGATCTGCAAGAAATTCGAATTAGATGGATTCAGCTACTCAGGCACTGTTTCACATTTTCAGATCTCTGCAGAAAAGGGGTTAACCTTTTTACTGCATGTAAAAGAGAAGACTATAACACATAATATGTGTAAGCATGTAAATATCAAAATATATCCCATTAGTTGCTAAGACACACAGGGCCCATTTTTTCTCTCAAATTCATGAATATGTAGGAGCAGTAAGTGAGAAGTATCATAGTAGAGTTTCCCCCTGCAAAGAACATGAAGCCAGGGAGAAACAGCACACTCCCAGATAATAGTATATCATAGACTGAAACCAGCCATAAGTTATAATTAAATTTATGGACCATTGTTAACCTCATGATAATATAGTGCATGGTGAATATAATGCACAGTGAAAATTCTGGGTACTAAATTGAACCTGCAATTTGAATTTGTTTGTAAACATATATTTACAAATAAATTACTTGTAAACATCCAAAAACCAAGAGTTATTTTTTCTATGTAGTGATTTGCCTTGAATTTTGTTTATTTCTTTAAATTGTAATTATTTTTTAAAGATTTACTTATTTGAGAGAGAGAGAAAGCAAGCAGGGGGATGGGCAGAGGGAGAAAGTCTCAAGTGGACTCCCTGCTGAATGTAGCGCCTGGTGCAGGACTTGATCCCAGCACCCCATGATTATGATCGGAGCCAAAACCAAGAGTCAGCCTCTTAACTAACTGAGCCACCCAGGTTTCCCTTTAAATCTTAATTATTTAAAAAATAAAAACATACACATTTGGAAACACAACAACATTCTGAATAGCCTAACAAAATATAGTAAATAAGATTCATTTGTTCTTTTTTACTATTTTTCTCTGGGAGATTCTGTATGCCTATATAACTATATTTTAGGAAATGATTTGTTTAGTTCATTTAATAGTGCACTGTATTTTTCATTGACTATTTATTCTTTCATAAAGAAGTGTCCAGAGGAGGAGTCAAGATGGCGGTGAAGTAGCAGGCTGAGACTATTTCAGCTAGCAGGAGATCAGCTAGATAGCTTATCTAAAGATTGCAAACACCTGCAAATCCATTGGCAGATCGAAGAGAAGAAGAACAGCAATTCTGGAAGCAGAAAAACAACCACTTTCTGAAAGGTAGGACCGGCGGAGAAGTGAATCCAAAGCGATGGGAATATAGACCCCGGGGGGAGGGGCCGGATCCTGGCAAGCGGCGGAGCAATGGAGCACAAAATTAGGACTTTTAAAAGTCTGTTCCACTGAGGGACATTGCTCCTGAGGCTAAACCGGGGCAAAGCCCACACGGGGTCAGTGTGGCCTCAGGTCCCGCAGGGTCACAGAAGGATCAGGGTGTCTGAGTGTCGCAGAGCTTGTGGGTATTGGAACGGGAAAGCCGGCTACATAGACAGAGTCAACCGTAAGCTCACAGCTCGGTGTTACCTTGAACCATCCGCAGGCTCAGTGAGCTCGGAGCGCGGCCAGAGGTCAGGTGGACGGGAGTAACTTGGCGCTGTTCTCTGAGGGCACACTGAGGAGTGGCGCCCCGGGCTCTCGGCTCCTCCGGGCTGGAGACCAGGAGGCCGCCATTTGTATTCCCTTCCCCCAGAAGTCTACGGAAAGCACTCAGGGAACAAAAGCTCCTGAAAGCAAACCCAAGTGGATTACTCAGCCAAGCCCCTGGTAAGGGCAGTGCAATTCCGCCTGGGGCAAAGACACTTGAGAATCACTACACCAGGCCCATCCCCCAGAATATCAACAAGAAATCCAGCCAAGACCAAGTTCACCTACCAAGGAGTGCTGTTTCAATACCAAGGAGAGCAGCAGAATTCCAGAGGAGGAGAAAGCAAAGCATGGAACTCATGGCTTTCTCCCTGTGATTTTTTTAGTCTTGAGGTTAATTTAATTTTTTTCTTTTTCATCTTTTTTTTCTCTTCTTCTGCTAATTTTTTTTTAACTTTTACCCTTTTCATTTTTAAAGTTTTTAACTAGTTTATCTAATATATATATATTTTCTTTTTTATATTTTTCTTTATTCGTTTTCTTTTTCTTATCTCTTTTTTTAATTTTTTATTTTTTTTCCTTTCTTTCACTTTGAACCTCTTTTAATCCCCTTTCTCCCCCCTCATGACTTGGGATCTCTTCTGAGTTGGTTAAAGCAAATATTCCTGGGGTTGTTGCCACACTTTTAGTATTTTACTTGCTCCTTCATATACTCTTATCTCGACAAAATGACAAGGCGGAAAAATTCACCACAAAAATAAGAACAAGAGGCAGTACCGAAGGCTAGGGATCTAATCAATACAGACATTGGTAATATGTCAGATCTAGAGTACAGAATGACAATTCTCAAGGTTCTAGCTGGGCTCGAAAAATATTAGAGAAACCCTCTCGGGAGATATAAAAGCCCTTTCTGGAGAAATAGAAGAACTAAAATCTAACCAAGTTGAAATCAAAAAAGCTATTAATGAGGTGCAATAAAAAATGGAGGCTCTTACTGCTAGGATAAATGAAGCAGAAGAAAGAATTAGTGATATAGAAGACCAAATGACAGAGAATAAAGAAGCTGAGCAAATGAGGGACAAACAGCTACTGGACCACGAGGGGAGAATTCGAGAGATAAGTGACACCATAAGACGAAACAACATTAGAATAATTGGAATTCCAGAAGAAGAAGAAAGAGAGAGGGGAGCAGAAGGTATACTGGAGAGAATTATTGGGGAGAATTTCCCCAATATGGCAAAAGGAACGAGCATCAAAATTCAGGAGGTTCAGAGAACGCCCCTCAGAATCAATAAGAATAGGCCCACACCCCATCACCTAATAGTAAAATTTACAAGTCTTAGTGACAAAGAGAAAATCCTGAAAGCAGCCGGGAAAAGAAGTCTGTAACATACAATGGTAAAAATATTAGATTGGCAGCTGACTTATCCACAGATACCTGGCAGGCCAGAAAGAGCTGGCATGATATTTTCAGTGCACTAAACGAGAAAAACATGCAGCCAAGAATTACTATATCCAGCTAGGCTATCATTGAAAATAGAAGGAGAGATTAAAATCTTCCAGGACAAACAAAAACTGAAAGAATTTGCAAACAACAAACCAGCTCTACAGGAAATATTGAAAGGGGTCCTCTAAGCAAAGAGAGAGCCTACAAGTGGTAGATCAGTAAGGAACAGAGACCATATACAGTAACAGTCACCTTACAGGCAATACAATGGCACTAAATTCATATCTATCAATAGTTACCTTGAATGTTAATGGGCTAAATGCTCCTGTCAAAAGACACAGGGTATCAGAATGGATAGAAAACCAAAACCCATCTATATGTTGCCTCCAAGAAACTCACTTTAAGCCCGAAGACATCTCGAGATTTAAAGTGAGGGGGTGGAAAAGAATTTACCATGCTAATGGACATCAGAAGAAAGCAGGAGTGGCAATCCTTATATCAGATCAATTAGATTTTAAGCCAAGACTATAATAAGAGATGAGAAAGGACACTATATCATACTCAAAGGGTCTGTCCAACAAGAAGATCTAACAATTTTAAATATCTATGCCCCCAACGTGGGAGCAGCCAACTATATAAACCAATTAATAACAAAATCAAAGAAACACATCAAAAATAATACAATAATAGTAGGGGACTTTAACACTCCCCTCACTGAAATGAACAGATCATCCAAGCAAAAGATCAGCAAGGAAATAAAGGCCTTAAACGACACACTGGACCAGATGGACATCACAGATATATTCAGAACATTTCATCCCAAAGCAACAGAATACACATTCTTCTCTAGTGCACATGGAAGATTCTCCAGAATAGATCACATCGTCAGTCCTAAATCAAGACTCGACCGGTATCAAAAGACTGGGTTCATTCCCTGAATATTTTCAGACCACAATGCTCTGAAGCTAGAAATCAACCACAAGAGGAAGTTTGGAAAGAACCCAAATACATGGAGACTAAACAGCATCCATCTAAAGAATGAATGGGTCAACTGGGAAATTAAAGAAGAATTGAAAAAAATCATGGAAACAAATGATAATGAAAACACAATGGTTCAAAATCTGTGGGACACCACAATGGCAGTCCTGAGGGAAAATATATAGCGGTACAAGCCTTTCTCAAGAAACAAGAAAGGTCTCAGATACACAACCAAACCCTACAACTAAAGGAGCTGGAGAAAGAATAAGAAAGAAAACCTAAGCCCAGCAGGAGAAGAGAAATCGTAAAGATCAGAGCAGAAATCAATGAAATAGAAACCAAAAGAACAATAGAGCAAATCAATGAAACTAGGAGCTGGTTCTTTGAAAGAATTAATAAAATTGATAAACCCTTGGCCAGACTTATCAAAAAGAAAAGAGAAAGGACCCAAATAAATAAAATCATGAATGAAAGAGGAGAGATCACAACGAACACCAAAGAAATACAAACTATCATATGAACATACTATGAGCAACTCTACGACAACAAATTTGACAATCTGGAAGAAATGGATGCATTCCTAGAAACATATAAACTACCGCAACTGAACCAGGAAGAAATAGAAAGCCTGAACAGACCCATAACCAGTAAGGAGATTGAAAGAGTCATTAAAAATCTCCAAACAAACAAAAGCCCAGGGCCAGACGGCTTCCTGGGGCAATTCTACCAAACATTTAAAGAAGGACTAATTCCTATTCTCCTGAAACTGTTCCAAAAAATAGAAATGGAAGGAAAACTTCCAAACTCATTTTATGAGGCAAGCATCACCTTGATCCCAAAACCAGACAAGGATCCCATCACAAAAAGAGCTATAGACCAATATCCTTGATGAACACAGATGCGAAAATTCTCACCAAAATACTAGCCAATAGGATTCAACAGTACATTAAAAGGATTATTCACCACGACCAAGTGGGATTTATTCCAGGGCTGCAAGGTTGGTTCAACATCTGCAAATCAGTCAGTGTGATACAACACATCAATAAAACAAAGAACAAGAACCATATGATACTCTCAATAGATGCTGAAAAAGCATTTGACAAAGTACAGCATCCCTACCTGATCAAAACTCTTCAAAGTGTAGGGATAGAGGGCACATACCTCAATATCATCAAAGCCATCTATGAAAAACCCACCGCAAATATCATTCTCAATGGAGAAAAACTGAAAGCTTTTCCGCTAAGGCCAGGAACACGCCAGGGATGTCCATTATCACCACTGCTATTCAACATAGCACTAGAAGTCCTAGCCTCAGCAATCAGACAATGAAAGGAAATTAAAGGCATCTAAATCGGCAAAGAAGAAGTCAAATTATCACTCTTCGCAGATGATATGATACTATATGTGAAAAGCCCAAAAGCCTCCACTCCAAAACTGCTAGAACTTGTACAGGAATTCAGTAAAGTGTCAGGATATAAAATCAATGAACAGAAATTAGTTGCATTTCTCTACACCAACAGCAAGACAGAAGAAAGAGAAATTAAGGAGTCCATCACATTTACAGTTGCACCCCAAACCATAAGATACCTAGGAATAAACCAAACCAAAGAGGCACAGAATCTATACTCAGAAAATTATAAAGTACTCATGAAAGAAATCGAGGAAGACACAAAGAAATGGAAAAATGTTCCATGCTCCTGGATTGGAAGAATAAATATTGTGAAAATGTCTATGCTACATAAAGCAATCTACACATTTAATGCAATTCCTATCAAAGTACCATCCATCTTTTTCAAAGAAATAGAGCAAATAATTCTAAAATTTATATGGAACCAGAAAAGACATCGAATAGCCAAAGGGATATTAAAAAAGAAAGCCAAAGTTGGTGGCATCACAATTCCGACTTCAAGCTCTATTACAAAGCTGTCATCATCAAGACAGCATGGTACTGGCACAAAAACAGACACATAGATCAATGGAACAGAATAGAGAGCCCTGAAATAGACCCTCAACTCTATGGTCAACTAATCTTCGACAAAGCAGGAAAGAATGTCCAATGGAAAAAAGACAGCCTCTTCAATAAATGGTGTTGGGAAAATTGGACAGCCACATGCAGAAAAATGAAATTGGACCGTTTCCTTACACCACACAGGAAAATAGACTCAAAATGGATGAAGGACCTCAATGTGCGAAAGGAATCCATCAAAATCCTTGAGGAGAACACAGGCAGCAACCTCTTCGACCTCAGCCACAGCAACATCTTCCTAGGAACAACGCCAAAGGCAAGGGAAGCAAGGGCAAAAATGAACTATTGGGATTTCATCAAGATCAAAAGCTTTTGCACAGCAAAGGAAACAGTTAACAAAATCAAAAGACAACTGACAGAATGGGAGAAGATATTTGCAACCGACATATCAGATAAAGGACTAGTGTCCAAAATCTATAAAGAACTTAGCAAACTCAACACCCAAAGAACAAATAATCTAATCAAGAAATGGGCAGAGGACATGAACAGACATTTCTGCAAAGAAGACATCCAGATGGCCAAAAGACACATGAAAAAGTGCTCCATATCACTCGGCATCAGGGAAATACAAATCAAAACCACAATGAGATATCACCTCACACCAGTCAGAATGGCTAAAATCAAGTCAGGTAATGATGCTGGCGAGGATGCGGAGCTGTTGTTGGGAATGCAAGCTAGTGCAGCCACTCTGGAAAACAGCATGGAGGTTCCTCAAAATGTTGAAAATAGAACTGCCCTATGACCCAGCAATTGCACTACTGGGTATTTACCCTAAAGATACTAACATAGTGACCCAAAGGGGCACCTGCACCCGAATGTTTATAGCAGCAATGTCCACAATAGCCAAACTATGGAAAGAACCTAGATGTCCATCAACAGATGAATGGATCAAGAAGATGTGGTATATATACACAATGGAATACTATGCAGCCTTCAAAAGAAATGAAATCTTGCCATTTGCGACAACATGGATGGAACTAGAGCATATCATGCTTAGCGAAATAAGTCAATTAGAGAAAGACAACTATCATATGATCTCCCTGATAGGAGGAAGTGGGGATGCAAGATGGGGGCTTAAGTGGGTAGGACAAGAATCAATGAATCAAGATGGGATTGGGAGGGAGATAAACCATAAGTGACTCTAAATCTCACAAAACAAACTGAGGGTTGCTGGGTCGGGGATGGGAGAAGGAGGGTGGGGTTATGGACATTGGGGAGGGTATGTGCTTTGGTGAGTGCTGTGAAGTGTGTAAACCTGGCGATTCACAGACCTGTACCCCTGGGAATAAAAATATGGTTATAAAAAATAAAAAATTAAAAAAAAAAGAAGTTTCCATTTACATTGTGCCAACTATTGACCATGACGCAATGTGAAACTTTAAAAGGCTACTCTTGTTAGAAAAGTATAAAAGAAAATCTTAAAGATCTAAATCTCAATCATCATCAAAGAGGACAGTTAAATAAATGGCTCTTTGTAAAACACATTCAAATCAGGAATAATCTCTCACATTCTCATAGCTTAAATATATATATATATATATATATATGGCAAGAATGATCTAAAAATGGGGTGCCTGGGTGGCTCTTTGCCTGGGTGGCTCTTTGTTAAGTGTGTGCCTTGACCTCAGGTCATGATCCCAGGGTCCTGGGATAGAGCCCCACGTTGGGCTCCCTGCTCAGCAGGAAGTCTCCTTCTCCCTCTCCCTCTGCTCTTCTACCTGCTTGTGCTCACTCTCATTCTCTCTCTCCTCCTCTCAAATAAATAAATATTTAAAAATATCTCTTTAAAAAAGTATGGTCTAGAAAAAATAATTTTAATTTTCTAGATTACTGAAGATAAGAAGAAACTATTGTAGCAGAACAAGAAAAACTATAAGGATGCTTCATTTGGAAACAATAAAGTGGAAATAAATTAATTGAATGTGAGTAGACACTATCTGGGCAAGGTGATCTGGATTAAATCAATGCTGAGGCCAGACCTGGCTCAGAAAAGCTGAATTAGTTACCTCCTCAGATCTCAGTATTCTGTGTTATAGAACAATGCTTTAACTTATAACATTTCAACTCTCATCTACATTTAAAATTCCATTTCTGGCATTTCAGCATATCCAAAGAAGGGATTCTCATTCTTTTGTTTTGTTTTGTTTTTCCTCTCTCTTCCTTTGCCTGTACAGCTTGTGATAGTTAGAAACCTTCAACAAATCTAGGATGATGTAACATGAAAATTCATATAATAGTTTAACACATTCCAGACAATTAGAACTAGCTACTAAAGCTGGAGAAAGCAACATTCATGAGTGTGAAGGATAGTGAATTTTCCTAACAAGAAAATTTGTTCAAACAAAATACCATTGCCTTTTAGTATAATAAATATGTATGAAATTATTTTTAATAAATAACAGAAATTTTAGTAATTTATTGATAAAAATTAAGGAATAATATCAAGAAGGTCAACCCTGATATTTAACAATTTATTAATGTATGCCACCATTCCACTGTATACTTGGCATCCATTATTTGATAGGCTATACACTAAATATTGAAGATATATCCCCTGTTGTTAGAGAGTTTGTTGTTTCAGTAACATTAATATGAGGGGAGATGGGATTACTAACTTCAAATGATTTTGAATTATTTGTATTATCTTCTTAAGTTACCAAGCAAACTTCTGAGCAGATATGTAACCTCAACATTTCAGTAGTTAGACAGAACCCAGGTAAAACATTCCTTTCTCAAGTTATGCTAAAAAATGCCTTCAGTTAGGTTCACAAACTTTAGGAGGACAAAATAATATAAATAAATAAATAACAAATAAAAATAAATAACAGGGACTTTATCATTATTATAAGTGCTAAGAAATTATGTAGAAAATGGAGATGGGTATTCTTTTGAAAGTCCAATAGAGGAGTATATGCTCTGTTAAATGATTCCATTCAACTATTAAATATTCAATAAATTATTATATTCATAATGAAATATTGAGGATTATAGCTAAGTATAAAAATAAAGGAAGAATATAGAAAAAAAGGTAATATTTTTTCTTATTATCCTTAACAAGTTTTTATTTATCTCTCCTTTCCCACTTAGCCTTTTTGTCCTGTCTTTTTTTAATATTTAAATAACATGAGGGCTGTAAATATGAAATATTTCTTTATCTTTGACATCTAGATGGAAGCTAGATGAATAGGAAGTACTCAAAAATATTTTATTGACTGTGATGGACATAGTAACTATAAATTTAGGTTACTTTTGTGTACCCGCTTTAGTTTACATGTTCTATTCACTATTATAGTATTAAACAATCGATACTCTTTGGTAAGTAGGATACTCAAAGCAAAGTTATTATGAACTTATTTGTTAAAATGTGAAGAAACTTAAAGAAGTATATACTACAGGACCAAAAAGAGTATTTGTGAAGTTGTTGAGAAATATTGTTCTTAATGAAAAGAGAGTAATCCTTCACTTAAAACTAATGAACTTATATTTTAAGTTTTTGAGTCACAAATAAGATTATAAGCAGATAAAAAGGCAGGAAAAGAGAGAATAAACCACACATCCTTTCACTTTTAAATTGCTTTCATAGTCAAATTACTTTCAAAATACAGCAACTCACTCAAAATTACCTTACCATTAGCAAAGTTTTAAACCTTCAAAATCAGTAGAATTTGTAGATGGATTTGTTGGGATTGCAATAATTTCTGCCATAGTAAATAAATAAATAAATAAGAAAAATATGCTAAGAATAAAATTTAACTGTGGGAAAACAATGGAAATATAATAAAACAAAATACTGAAATTTTAAGTTTTTTTAAATTTTATTTTCATGCAAAATACTTTTTATTTTATATTTTAATTTGTATCTATTATTATTACTATTACTATTGTTATTTAAATATTTTATTAATTTATTTGAGAGAGAGAGAGAGAGCACACAGGCAAAAGTAGTAGCAGAGGGAGAGGGAGAAGTAAGGTCCCTGCAGAGTAGGGAGCCCAATGTGGGGCTTGATTCCAGGACCCTGAGATCATGACCCGAGTCAAAGGCAAATGCTTAACTAACTGAGCTACCCAGGCCATCCTACTTATTATTTTTGTTTTATTTTTTCAATTTTTATTTAAATTCCAGTTAGTTAACATATAGTGTAATATTGTTTTGAGGACTAGAATTTAGTGATTCATCACTTACATATAGCATCCACTACTCATCACAGCAAGTGCCCTCCTTAATACCCATCATCTATTTAGCACATCCCCTGCCCACCTCCCCTCCAGAAGCCTCAGTTTGTTCTGTATACTTGAGAGTCTGTTATGGTATGCCTTCCTCTCCATCATTTTTTGTTTTTTGTTTTTTCTTTCCCCTCTGTTCATCTGTTTTATTTCTTAAATTCCACATACATATGAAATCAGATTGTATTTGTCTTTCTCTGACTTATTTTGCTTAGCATAATAGTCTCCATTCACATTGTTGCACATGGCAAAATTTCATTAGTTTTGATGGCTGAGTAATTTATCTATCTCTATCTATCTATCTATCATCTATCTATCTATATCTATCTATATTGATATCTATATCTATATATATCTTCTTTACTCAATGGGTATGTGGATTCTTTCTATGATTTTATTATTGTTGAGTATATTGCTATAAACATTGGGGTGCATATGCCCCTTCAAATCAGTGATTTCATATCCTTTGGGTAAGTACCTAAGTGTGATTGCTAGGTTTTAGAGTAGTTCTATTTTTAACTTTTTGAAGAACCTCCATGCTGTTTTCCAGAGTGGCTGTACCAGTTTGCATTCCCACCAAGAGTGCAAGAGGGTTTCTCTTTATCAACAGCTTCACGAGAATCTGTTGTTTCCTGTGTTGTTAATTTTAGCCAACTGACATTTGTGAGGTTGTACTTCATTATTCACAGATGACATGATATTCTACATAAGAAACTCAAGAGACTGTATAAAAATATTAAAACTGATATATAAATTCAGCAAAGTCACAGAATATAAAATAAACATACAGAAATCTATTGCACTTCTATACACTAACAATGAAGCAGCAGAAAGAGAAATCAAGGAATAAATCCCATTTATAATTGCACCAAATCTGATAAGATACCTAGGAATAAACCTGTATCTGAGGTAAAAGACCTGTACTCTGAAAATATTGAACACTTAAGAAAAAAATTGAAGGTGACACAGAGAAATGAAAAAACATCCCAGGCTCATGGAGTGAAAGAACAAATACTGTTAAAATGTTTGACTAGACAAAACAATCTACACATTTAATGAAATCCCCATGAAGATATCACCAATGTTTTTTGTAGACCTAGAACAAACAATCCTGAAATTTGTATGGAACCATAAAAGATCCCCAATATCCAAAGCAATCCTGAAAAAGAAAAGCCAAGAGTCAGCACAGTTCCAGACTTTAAGCTGTTGTCATCCAGATAGGATGGTACTGGCTCAAAAACAGACACAGATAAATGAAACAGAACAGAAACTCCAGAAATGGACACACATCTGTATGATCAACTAGTCTTCAACAAAACAGGAAAAAATATCCAATGGAAAAAAGACAGTGTCTTAACACATGGTGTTGGGACAACAGCATCCAAAAGAGTGAAACTGTATGTTTGTTTACACCACCCATGAACATAAATTCAAAATGGATTAAAGACCTAAATGAGAGAGAGGAAACCATTCAAATCCTGCAGCAATGCTGTTAGCAACCTTTGTGACCTAGGTCATATAAACTTCTTACTAGACATGTCTTCTGAGGTAAGCAAAAATGAGCTATTGGGATTTTAAGATAAAAAGCTTCAGCACAACAAAGGTAATAATCAACAAATGTAAAAGGCAACCTTTCACTGGGAGGAGATATTCGCAAATGACATATCTGAAAAAGCTTAATATCCAAAAGCTATAAAGAATTTTTCAAACTCAACACCCGAAAAATAAATAATCCAGTTAAGAAATGGGATGAAAACGTAAATAGACATTTTCCCAAAGAAGACGTCCAGATGGTCATGTCTGTTGACACATGAAAAGGTGCTCAACATCACTCATCATCAGGTAAGTGAAAATAGAAGGCAATGTTAGCTCTTGAGGAAAAGTTTGCTCAGAAATTATTTGGTCTTTTTCTCTTTTGAAATTTGCTGAAGAGTAGCAGTGAAATTGTGTATATTTACACAAAATTTAGAGTTGAAAAAAACCTAAAATATTTTTTTAAAAACCTTTTAAGGAAATGTATTGAAGTATGCTGTCTGACAAGACTAAAGGTGTTATGATATGAAAGATGAGATGATATCATTTCCTATGACACTGATAATACCAGCAAAGACAATATTTTTATGATTTAAATGACTTGTTAAAGTGGTATCTATGAGAAATATATTCTTTTCCTAAAATCACATGGATCTGTTTCTTTAGAATCAAGTTATCATGAATTTTAATGTTCAGAATTTCTTACAAAGATGGGAGCTCTTAAAAAGGAACTTCTTATTACAAATAGTTTGCTTATTAGAGTCTGACTCTTTTCCAATATGTTATTTCCTTTAATTTTTTGACTAAGAAAACAAAGACACATTATGAGGCACATTGAAAATGGTGTTCAAATACTTCACCAGGACATGAAAAAATACTTTCACAAGTCAAATGCACCCAAAATGCATTAAGGTGCATCTATTTATGGAGACTCCCAAGGTGAGTCACTTTTGATTATGCTGTGCTTATTGCTTTAGCAGTAGCCAGAATATATAAAGAAAACATCAGTGTGAGTCTCACCAAAACTTCTGGATCCATGTTTAATCTGGAACAGGAAATTGTTCAATGCTACCAAACACTTACTGCCAACATTTAATTGAGTATTACTTTTTTAGTGTAGAAGAAGACAGAAAATTGATTGCATGTGGAGTTTGACCTCTGAGTCAAATTAGCCATAATTAATTAGATATTAATATTCTGGCAGTTTGGATATTATGAAAAGGAATTAGAAGCACAAAGGATTTTGAGGAGGAAACACTTGTGATTGGTAAAGGGTAGTGAGTATTGCAATGGGCATGGAAAACCTAGAAGAAAAGAGGATTCAGTACAAGGCCTTCAGACTGCAGTTCATTTATGAGAATTCCTCATCCAGGTTGGTGGAGGGCTTCAAGGCAAAAATTGCCCATTAAAGAGGGAGAAAGCAGATAAGTAGCAGGCTTAGACGACATCAGGTAGCAGATCAGCTCAATAGCTTATCAAGCCATTCTGAACACCTACAAATCCAACATGGGATCAAAGAGAAGAAGAACAGCAATTCTAGGAACAGAAAATCGACCACTTTCTGAAAGGTAGGACTGGCAGAGAACTGAATCTAAAGCGATGGGAAGATAGATTGCGGGGGGAAGGTCTGGCTCCCAGCAAGTGGTGGAGCAATAGAGCACAAAATCAGAGTTTTTAAAAGTCTGCTCCACTGAGGGGCATCGCTCCAGAGGCTAAGCTGGGGTGAAGCTCATGCGGGGACAGCGTGGTCTCAGGTCCCACGGGGTCACAGAAGGATTGGGAGTGTCTGAGTGTCACAGAGCTCACAGGTATTAGAGCAGGGAAGCTGACTACAGAGACAGAGCTGAGGAGTGAGCTCTCAACTCAGGGTTTCCTTGAATTGTGATCCATGGCACAGGCCACCGGTCTGTGAGTGGAGACCCACACAAGTTGTGGGGAGATCCCCCACAAAAGAGCACAAGGATCTGCAGGATGTGCAGGCAGGGTTATGTGCCAGAGACAGAGACGCTTGGTCAGAGGCTGGGTGAGCTCAGAGCACAGCCGGAGGCCAGGGAGACAGGAATGATTAAGCGCTTTTCTCTGAGGGCAAACTGAGGAGTGGGGCCCCGAGCTCTCGGCTCCTCCGGGCCAGATATTGGGAGGCCACCATTTTCATTCTTCTCCTCAGAACTCTACAGAAAGCGTTCAGGGAACAAAAGCTCCCAGAAGCAAACCCGAGTAGATTACTTAGCATGGCCCCTGGTAAGGGTCAGTGCAATTCCACCTCAGGCAAAGACACTTCAGAATCACCAACAGGACCCTCCCCCAGAAGATCAACAAGAAATACAGCCAAGACTAAATTCACTTACCAAGGGGAACAGTAGAATTCCAGAGGAGGAGAAAACAAATCATGGAACTCATGGTTTGCTCCCCATGATTTGTTAGTCTTTCAAAGTTAATTTATTTTATTTTATTTTATTTTTCTTCTGTTAAATTCTTTTTTAATTTTACCCTTTCCTCTTTAAACGTTTTTTAACTAGTTTAACAATACCTTCCATAAAAAAGAAAAAAAAATAAATCTCTTTTGAACCTTCATTATTACAGTCATATGTTATCCTTCATAGTGTCAAACTTTATTTTTGGTATACACATTGGGTTCTTTTTTCCTAAAAAAAAAAAATTGGGATACAACTTCTTCTAATAGATCAAAATATACCCTACATCTAGCACAGGGCTTTGTTCTATTCTCCACCCTGAGCAAATTTTCTCCACTTACGTTTCTTTATTCTCCCAACCAACTTATCTTATCAATTCCTTCTTTAAAAATTAATTGTTTTTTCATCTTTGTAGTCATATTCCATCCTTTCATTGTGTTTACCCTTATATATGTTTTCATTCTTTAACATTTTAGGAGGTAGTTTCTTCTAAGAGATCAAAATACTCCGCAAATTAGGTGGGTGACCCTGTTCTATTCACCAGTCTAATATATATGCATTTTCTTTTTTATATATTTTTTTTCTAATTCTTTTTTCCTTTACTTCTTTTACTCCCTTTCTTAGCCCCATGATTGGGGTCTCTTCTCATTTGGTTAAAGCACATTTTCCTGGGGTATTTGCCACCCTTTTAGTATTGTATTCACTCCTTCATATATTATTATCTGGATAAAATGACAAGGTCGAAAAACTCACCAGAAAAAAAAAAAAGAACAAGAGGCAGTGCTAAAGCCTAGGGACATAATATAGACATTGGTAATATGTTAGATCTAGAGTTCAGAATGATGATTCTCAAGGTGCTAGCCGAACTCAAAAAAGACATGGAAGATATTAGAGAAGCCCTGTCTGGAGAAACAAAAGCCTTTCTGGAGAAATGAAAGAACTAAAATCTAACCAAGTTGAAATCAAAAAAGCTATCAATGAGGTGCAATAAAAAAATGGAGCCTCTTACTGTAGGATAAATGAGGCAGAAGAGAGAATTAGTGATATAGAAGACCAAATGACAGAGAATAAAGTAGTTGAACAAAAGAGAGACAAGCAACTACTGGACCACGAGGGGAGAATTTGAGAGATAAGTGATACCATAAGATGAAAGAACATTAGAATAACTGGGATTCCAGGAGAAGAAGAGAGAGGAGAGCAGAAGGTATATTGGAGGGAATTATTGTAGAGAATTTCTCTAATATGGCAAAGGGAACAAGAACCAAAATCCAGGAGGCACAGAGAACCCCGCTCAAAATCAGTAAGAATAGGTCAACACCCATCATCTAATAGTAAAATTTACAAGTCTTAACGATAAAGAGAAAATCCTGAAAACAGCCCGGGACAAGAAGCCTGTAACATACAATGGTAAAAATAGTAGATAGATAGGCAGCAGACTTATCCACAGAGACATGGCAGGCCAGAAAGAACTGGCATGATATATTCAGAGCACTAAATGAGAAGAACATGCAGCCAAGAATACTATATCCAGCTAGGCTAGCATTAAAAATAGGAGAGATTAAAAGCTTCCAGGACAAGCAAAAACTAAAAGAATTTGTAAATACCAAATCAGCTCTATAGGAAATATTGAAAGGGGTCCTCTAAGCAATAGCAGTCCAGAAAGGAACAGAGACAATATAAAGTAATAGTCACCTTACAGGCAATAAAATGGGGCTAAATTCATATCTCTCAATAGTTACTCTTAATGTAAATGGGCTAAATGCCCCAGTCAAAAGATGCAGGGTATCAGAAGGGATAAAAGAACAAAACCCATCAATATGCTGTCTACAAGAAACTCATTTCAGACCCAAATACACCTCCATATTTAAAGTGAGGGCATGGAAAACAATTTTCCATACTAATGGACATAAAAAAGAAAGCTGGGGTGGCAATCCTTAGACCAATTAGATTTTAAGCCAAAGACTATAATAAGAGATGAGGAAGGACACTATATCATACTCAAATGATCTGTCCAACAAGAAGATCTAACAATTTTAAATATCTATGTCCCTAACATGGGAGCAGCCAGCTATATCAATCAATTAATTAAAAAAAAATCAAAGAAACACATCGAAAATAATACAATAATAGTAGGGGACTTTAACACTCCCCTCACTGAAATGGACAGATCATCCAAGCAAAAGATCAACAAGGAAATAAAGGTTTTAATTGAGACACTGGACCAGATGGACATCACAGGTATATGCAGAACATTCCACCCCAAAACAACAGAATACACATTCTTCTCTGGTGCACATGGAAGATTCTCCAGAATAGATCACATCCTGGGTAATAAATAAGGTCTCAAGTGGTATCAAAAGATTGGGATCATTCCCTGCATATTTTCAGACCACAATTCTCTGAAGCTAGAACTCAATCACAAGAAGAAATTTGGAAAGAACACAAATACATGGAGAGTAAAGAGCATCCTACTAAGGAATGAATATGTCAACCAAGAAATTAAAGAAGAATTGAAAAAAATCATGAAAACAAATGATAATAAAAACACAATGGTTCAAAATCTGTGTGACACAACAAAGGCAGTCCTGGGAGGAAAATATATAGCTATACAAGCCTTTTCCAAGAAACAAAAAGGTTTCAAATACACAGCCTAACCCTACACCTAAAGGAGCTGGAGAAAGAACAGAAAAAAGAAAAAAAAAAGCCTAAATCCAGCAGGGGAAGAGAAATCATAAAGATCAGAACAGAAATCAATAATATAGAAAAAAAAAAGCAATAGAAGAAATCAACAAAACTAGCAGCTGGTTCTTTGAAAGAATGAATAAGATTGATAACCCCCTGGCCAGATTTATCAAAAAGAAAAGAGAAAGGACCCAAATAAATAAAATCATGAATGAAAGAGGAGAGATCACCACCTACAACAAAGAAATATAAACAATTATAAGTACATATTATGAGCAACTATATGCCAGCAAATTTGAAAATCTGGAAAAAATGGGTCCATTCCTAGAGACATATAAATAAACTACCACAACTGAAACAGGAAGAAATAGAAAACCTGAACAGACCCATAACCAGTAATGAGATGGAAGCAGTCATCAAAAATCTCCCAACAAACAAGAGCCCAGGGTCAGATGGCTTCTACCAAACATTTAAAGAAGAATTAATTCTTATTCTCCTAAAACTGTTCCAAAAAATAGAAATGGAAGGAAAACTTCCAAACTCATTTTATGAGGCCAGCATTACCTTGATCCCAAAACCAGACAAGGATCCCATCAAAAAGAGAATTACAGACCAGTATCCTTGATGAACACAGATGCGAAAACTCTCACCAAAATACTTCCCAATAGCACCCAAACAGTACATTGAAAGGATTATTCACCACGATCAAGTGATATTTATTCCAGGCTGCAAGGTTGGTTCAACATCTGCTAATCAATCAATGTGATATAATACATTAATAAAAGAAAATACAAGAACCATATGATACTCTCAATAGCTGTTGAAAAAGCATTTGACAAAGTACAGCATCCCTTCCTGATCAAAACTCTTCAAAGTGTAGGGATAGCCCAATATTATCCACCCATCTATGAAAAACTCACTGCAAATATCATTCCCAATGGAGAAAAACCAAGAGATTTTCTGCTAAGGTCAGGAACATGGCAGGGATGTCCATTATCACAACTGCTATTCAACATAGTACTAGGAGTCCTAGCCTCGGCAATCAGACAACAAAAAGAAATTAAAGGCATCCGAATCAGCAAAGAAGAAGTCAAACTATCACTGTTTGCAGATGATATGATACTATATGTGGAAAACTTAAAGGACTCCACTCCAAATCTGCTATAACTTGTATAAGAATTCTGTAAAGTGTCAGGATATAAAATCAATGCACAGAAATCAGTTGCATTTCTTTAAACCAATAACAAGACAGAAGAAAGAGAAATTAAGGTGCCTATCCCATTTATAATTGTACCCAATACAACAAGATACCTAGGAATAAAACTAACCAAAGAGGCAAACAATCTATACTCAGAAAACTATACTCATGAAAGAAATTGTGGAGGACACAAAGAAATGGAAAAATGTTCCATGCTCCTGGATTAGAAGAACAAATATTGTGAAAATGTCTATGCTTTTTAAAGCAATCTACATATTTAATGCAATCCCTATCTAAATCCTATCCATTTTTTTTCAAATAAATTGAACAAATAATCCTAAAATTAATATGCAACCAGAAAAGACCTTGAATAGCCAGAGGATTGTTGAAAAAGAAAGCCAAAGTTGGTGGCATCACAACTCGAGACTTCAAAGTCTATTACAAAGCTATCATCATCAAGACAGTGTGATACTGGCACAAAAACACATACATAGGTCAGTGGAACAGAATAGAGAGCCCCCGAAATAGACCCTCAACTCTATGGTCAACTACTCTTCGACAAAGCAGGAAAGAATGTTCAATGGAAAAAGACAGTCTCTTCAATAAATGGTGTTGGGAAAATTGTACAGCCACATGCAGAAAAATGCAACTGGACCATTTCCTTATACCACAAACAAAAATAGACTCAAAATGAATGAAGGACCTCAATGTGAGACAGGAATCCATCAAAATACTTGAGGAGAACTCAGGCAGCAACCCCTTCAACGTCAGCTGCAGCAACTTCTTCCTAGGAACATCATCAAATGCAAGGGAAGCAAGGGCAAAAATGAACTATTGGGACTTCATCAAGATAAAAAACTTTGGCACAGCAAATGAAACAGTTAACAAAACCAAAAGAAGATATTTACAAACGACATATCAGATAAGGGCTAGTATCCAAAATCTATAAAGAGCTTAGGAAACTCAACACCAAAGAACAAATAATCCAATCAAGAAATGGGCAGAGGACATGAACAGACATTTCTACAAAGAAGACATCCAGATTGCCCACAGACACATGAAAAAGTGCTCCACATCACTCAGCATCAGGGAAATACAAATCAAAACCACAATGAGATACCACCTCACACCAGTCAGAATGGCTAAAATTAACAGGTCAGGAAACGACCATTGCTGGTGAGGATGAGGAGAAAGGAAATCCCTCCTACATGTTGGTGGGAATACAAGCTGGTGCAACCACTCTGGAGAAGAGCATGGAGGTTCCTCAAAAAGTTGAAAATAGAGCTATCTTAGGACACAGCAATTGCACTACTGGGTATTTACCTTAAAGATACAAATGCAGTGATCTGAAGGGGCACATGCACCTGAATGTTTATAGCAGCAATATCCACAATAGCTAAACTATGGAAAGAACTTAGATGTCCATCAACAGATGAATGGATAAAGAAGATGTAGTATATATACATAATGGAATACTATGCAGCCATCACAAATTAAATCTTGCCTTTTGTGACAACATGGATGGAACTAGAGGTTATTTTGCTTAGCAAAATAAGTCAATTGGAGAAAGACAACTATCATATGATCTCCCTGATATGAGGAAGTAGAGATGCAACGTGGGGGGTTGGTGGATAGGAAAAGAATAAGTGAAACAAGATGGGATCAGGAGGGAGACAAAGCATAAAAGACCATTAATCTCATGAAACAAATTGAGAGTTGCCAGGGGAAGGAGGGGAGGGAGAGGGTGGTAGGGTTATGGAGATTGGGGAGGGTATGTGTTATGGTGAGTGCTGTGAAGTGTGTAAACCTGGTAATTCACAGACCTGTACCCCTGGGGCTAATAAAACATTACATGTTAATTAAAAATTAATCAATCAATCAATTAATTAATAAGATTGCCCATTAAAAAAGTCCACTCGCAACTTGGGTAGAAAAAACCTGGAGTCTGTTTCACGTGGCCATGATTTGTCAGTGAAAATCTCAAACATGCATAGCCTTGGCATGAGTACTGTGGTTTGAGGCTGTCAGATAACTACATTGCTCTCAGCGAGTTCTTTCTTGAAGAAATATTTAGATGGCACACCTCCATAACTATCACAGATACCTTGGTTGAAATACAAAAATTAACATTAGTTTTGATATTAAGAAATTATTAGCATTATATGATGATTTATGCTTATTATTTAAAACTGTGATTTATGACTTTAACATTATTACTATACTTATGAGCAGTCCTTAGATATCAATTTTTTTTAACTTTAACCTCACACATCTTAGCAGTTCTTAAGGACTTCCCATCCACAGTGAGTCCCCCAGTGATATGATTAATGCTTTTTATATTAAAAACTGTTCAGCAGTCTTGCAATCACAATTTGAGTGGCTAGTACCTTCTCTGTGATTGTTTTCACAGTATTTGAGTTGAAAGAGCCAAAGGAAACCCAGCCAGCTATTATACAAGAGAAGAATATAATTTTGTTCCTTCTGGTGAGATCAGATAAAAAAGGCAATAACAAACATACTATTGGACATTGGAGAAAAGGAGATTTTTGAAAGTGAACTCAGGTGAATGATGTACTAATTTTAGTGAGAAGTAGGACTTACAAGTGATGAATTTGGATATTTGGCTGAGGAAAATTTCAAACAAAATTTGGAAAATTGCTTATAATAAAATGTGAGATGAAAGATATAAACTGAAGAATAAAGTATTAAGCAAATAAGAACCACCACTCGATGATTTGGAAAACTCTCAGCATATCCATATTACAAAAAAGAAGAAAGTGTGCTCTGGAGAGAACACTAAGATTGAGGCTGGGAAATTTTCAAGAGATGAGCTGTGCAATTCATGGATCTAATCAGCCATCTTACTGGAAGCCAGCAATAGAAATGCAATTACACAGGAAAGATCTGTATACTACTTTCTTGTCTGATTGCTTTGGACTTTCATGAATTGCACAAGAGAAAGAAAAAATTTGAAAATTTTATACCAAAAGAAATGTCACCTTTCTGGGAGGAAAGGAACAGAGTCAAAGTGAAGGAAGGAAGAAAGACTCTGAGACCAGAGCCATGCATGTACAGGCATGGTCAGTGGTGGACTGCAGAGGGTGTGACCAGCCACCCCACATGCTAGTGGACCTAAAGATCAGGGCTGCCATCACAGTAATCCCAGAGGACAGAGTACCCAGACAAAGATGTTTATTATATGGCCCTGAAACCTAATAGAATTTGCCCAACTGAGGTGCCATCTTGCTTGGGACCCATTATCCCTTTACTCATTGCAATTTCTTCCTTTTGGAATGGGAATGTCGATCTTATGAATTCACTAGCATTGATTTTGTTTTATTTTATTTTATTTTTTAAAAGATTTTATTTATTTATTTGACAGAGAGAGATCACAAGTAGGCAGAGAGGCAGGCAGAGAGAGAGAGAGGAGGAAACAGGCTCCCTGCTGAGCAGAGAGCCCAATGCAGGACTCAATCCCAGGACCCTGAGATCATGACCTGAGCCGAAGGCAGGGGCTTAACCCACTGAGCCACCCAGGCACCCACTAGCATTGATTTTAAAAGTAAATAGCTTGTTTTCCACAAAGAGGAACACATACATTGAATCTCATCCATACCTGATTCAAATCACTGAGGTGATAATATTTGGAACTTTTTGAGTTGAAGATATTTAGATAAAATTTTAGACTTTAAGTTGATGGTAGAATGGATTATTACTTTGGGGGTTATTGTGATTAGGGAGTATATTTAGCACAAAGGAAAGATGTAAATTTGGAGGCTGTAGGATAAGATATTTGGAATTGAACTGTGTTCCTCAATAAGGTATGCTGAAATCCTAATTCCCAGTACTCATTTTTTAAAAAGATTTTATTTACTTATTGACACAGACAGAGAAAGATCACAAGTAGACAGAGAGTCAGGCAGAGAGAGAGGGAGAAGCAGGCTCCCTGCTAATCAGAGAGCCCAATGTGGGCCTCCATCCCAAGACCCTGAGATCACAACCTAAGCCAAAGGCAGAGGCTTTAACCCATTGAGCCACCCAGGTGCCCCAAATTTCCAGTATTCATGAATGTTACTTTACAGGGAAATAGGGTCTTTGTGATGTTATCAAATTAAGATGAGGCAGTACTGAAACAAAGCAGAATTTTTCCAAATATGATTGGTGTCCTCTAAGAGGAGAGACAGAGATCCAAGAGAGGAGACACCATGTGATGATGGAAGCAGAGGTTTAAAGTGTAGTAGCTGTAAATCAAGGACCACAAAAGCTTGCAGGTGAATAAACACAAACCAAGAAGAAGCAAGGAAGGATTCACCCTTTCAGATTTCAGAGGGAGCATGGAACATCCGTCATATTTATCCTGGGCTTTTAGCTTCCAGAATGATGATAGAATAAATTTGGTTGTTTTAAGCCACCCAGTTTGTGATATTTTGATACAGCAGCTAAGAAACAAATATGAATATTTAGTACAAATTGGATGAAAAATAAAAATGTGCTGAGGAAATGACAAAAATTGTGAAAAAAAGGGAGAGAGTAACTCCAGTTTTCTTATAACAGCTGTAATATACACCTGAAAACTAAACACTTTAACATAATAAATATTTGTTTATTGAAAGAAGAATAAGGGCATCTGGCCAGCTCAGTCAGAAAAGCATGTGACTCTTGATCTTGGGATTACAAATTTCAACCCTATGTTGGGTGTAGGGATAAGTAAACAAAATAAATAAACATAAAATAAGAATAGATTTAATGAATAATATGATATTCCAAATATCTCTCTTATCGTTATTTTGATAAACTAATGAATCAATATGTCCACCAAAAGTTGTTTCCATACTAAAGTGATATTCTTTCTAACAAATATACTATAAAACTTAATGTTATATGAAATCTATTTTGGTTGACAAAATGCATATCAAATGTTAAGGCATTAATAGTAGCTCTTTTCATGTCTGCATTTATTTTATAAGTCCTGGAAACAATTTTTTCTAATCTGCTGAAGTCTGAATTTATTATTCTTGCTTTTACTTCTAGAATAAGTGCCTGAACATGATAATAATTGGGAGCTGGTAGTACTAGAGACCACAGGATGGCATGTGAAGTGCAAAAATGGCATATAAAGATGATGTGACTCCCTTAACCATATGAGAATCTTTTGGGGGCCCGCACTTGAGAAAGCCTTGCTTTAAAGTAGCATCTCTTTATTACTGAGATGTTAATTGTAAAGATGCACCCACAAGTAGTTGTTAATACCAATCTTTTTGGGATGAGATTATTTAGACTACTACATTTAAGCACCGATGAACCTCTGCCCAAAACAGTAATAATTTTGGTTGTCTCTTATACATACCCTGGCTCATAATGATAAAAGCATACTATTAGCAATGAAGAAATTAATATGCTTTGCTGTTTGCCATGCAAAGTTAATAAATACATCTAAATCATTTTATAATTTTAATAAAATTTGGAAATATCATCAGTCATAAATTAATTTGAATGGAAGATTAAGAGACAATATTATTTTTTTTAATTGGAAGAGATCAGTTCTTCCTATATACAGCCTTTGAAGATAAGTAATAACTTGAGATTCACAAATTTATATTGGATTAATGATGTAAGATTAGATGTTACAAAATTCCCTGCAATGCCTTAAGTGAATCTCACCATTTTTTTAAAGATATTATTTGTTTATTTGAGAGAGAGAGAGAGAGAGATAGCACAAGCAGGGACAACTGCAGAGGAAGAGAGAGAAGGAGGCTCCCGTTGAGCAGGAAGCCCGGCACGGGGCTTGATCCTAAGACCCCAGGATCATGACCTGAGCTGAAGGCAGACACTGCCATGTGACTGAGCCACACGGGTACTCTATGTCTCACCAAACTTTAATGAGAGTAAATATAAAAGAATAATCCAGGGCAAAAGGTTTGAGTTTTGTTTTGAAGTAAAAGGTTTTTAAATGGAATTGGGGATACAATTAGCAACCTGTAGACTAAGTAATGGGCCTAAAAATAGTAGATCTGTACACTTCCCACATTTTTTCTACCTTCTGGTGATATAACAGCCCCAATTTGCTAAAGGCTCCATCACCTTTATTGTATGAATTTCTTAGTCTCTGAAAATACTTGAGTTTACAACTGGTACAGAGATTTCCATGTATCACATTTAGCAAGAAATAAGACTGAGATGTCCTCATCTGCTTTCACTCATGGGACTATATCTTTCTTCAAAGTTTGGAAGGATGGTCATTACAGTAACAGTATTGTGAATTGGGAAAATAAAGGTGTTATATATATCCATCTATCTATAGATAGATATAATATTTTATTTATTTATTGGACAGAGAGAGAGAGAGAGAGATCACAAGTAGGGAGAGAGGCAGGCAGAGAGAGAGAAGAAGGGAAGCAGGCCCCCTGCCGAGCAGAGAGTCCTATGTGGGGCTTGATCCCAGGTCTGTGAGACCATAACCTGAGCCGAAGGCAGAGGCTTAACCCACTGAGCCACCCAGGCGCCCCTAAAGGTTATATATTTTTAAAGTAACTATATATTGAAGCTGAAGAAATCAAACTCAAATACACACTAAGAGAATATATCTGATGAGCTAGTGCCTATAAATAAGCAGGAATTGGAGGTTATCTCCTTATAAAATTTATAATAGATTTGAATCTTTTCTTGATTTTTGCTAGTCAGGTAACTCAGAATGGATGAGGATACTGGAATGCAGCTGGAGAGACGGCTAAAATTTACCAAATGCAGAGATGTAATATATAAGGGATAAATTTGTTAATCAACCTAAGTGTATGATTCAAAAGTTTCCTCTTGCAAATAGTTTATTCTTGGGATCAATACACTAGAAATTGCTTTTGCTATTTTCTCAAACATGAAATTAAAGTCCAAAGAAATCCATTTTAATGTAATGCTGTTTAAAATATGTTGTTTACAAAGGGGTAAGTGGGTGTCTCAGTGGGTTAAGCCTCTGCCTTCAGCTCAGGTCATGATCTCAGGGTCCTGGGATCAATCCCTACATCGGGATCTCTGCTAGGCAGGGAGCCTGCTTCTGCCTGCCTCTCTGCCTACTTGTGATCACTCTCTCTCAAATAAATAAATAAAACCTTTAAAAAATATGTTGTTTACAAAAGCTTTTGATCTGAAAGTATTGAATATCTTTCTTTTGAATCAATCAAAATGTTATCTCTGAGCTTTGCCCAATTAGTTTATTAGTAATGGTTTATAACTTCCTGGCAATCTTTTTTCTCCTTATTTTTTTTTCAAGTTTTTATTTAAATTCCATTTAGTTAACATACAGGATAATATTAGTTTCTGGTGTAGAATCTAGTGATTCATCACTAACCTACAACACCTGGTGCTCATCACAAGTGTGTTCCTTAATCCTCATTATCTTTTTAAACCATCCTCCACCCGTCTTCCTTCTGGTAACCCTCAGTTTGTTCTCTATAGTGAAGAGTCTGTGGTCTTTTTCAAACCAAGATAAAGAATGGCAAGTTCCCAAGTATAGGACCACTTTTGAATTTTCTGATCTAAAGAATATATGTAAGGCACTATAGTCTTATGTTATTTATTGCAATACTTTGCTTGAACCAGGATCATAGGAGATAAGATCCTGAACACAAATGGTGATGATGATGACAGCAGGAGCAACAGGAAATAAAAGAAACATGATGCAGAGTCTATGGCTGTTGTCGTGGCCCTACTGACAGATTGAGATGCCTCACTGGTCAGAGGTATTTGACATCATGTGTCCAACATTTCATAACCAAAGATAGACCAGTGAATTTTCTTGGTAGCTGCACTCTTGATGCATAGATATATTTTTTATTAGTTCCTCTTTTACTTCTATAGCATATTCTTAATTATCTTTGGGATATTAGACTTCTGTCAATACCCACAAATTTTTGCTGTTGTGGTTCTCTCTTGAGCACACAGCAATAGTCCCAGGTAATGCTTCAGCCCTGTTTGTCTTCCTGAGGCCTGAATATCTCTACATTTCTATTGTCAGCTTGGCTCCTAACTCATCTCCTGCAGCTTGCTTCTGAACAAAACCATTGACTTAGGGATAAAATGTCCGTCCAGTGGTTTTTCCATAGAAAATCATGACTCAAGTCTGAAATTTCATAGCTAAGTGATTTCCAGCTAAGATGTTCTTAAATGTTTTTTCCTTGATATACTTTCTGTTTTAAATATGTAACAGTGATAGATAAATTATAAAACAAAACTAACTAGACAAAACAATACAAAGAACAAAGGTAAACCTATTTATGAGCTGAAGGTGAAGCAACACTATAAAGAGGGAAAAGGACTGAAGCTGATGTATTGCCAGGTTCAGGTCAAGGAACATGCAGCGGTAGCTCAAAAGTTGGCAACTCCAAAGGAAAGGAATTAAAACTTCTTCAAAGGTGAAAATAAGACAGAAAAAGTATTTGTAGGGTCTGGGTATGTGTTTCCATTGTGAGAGTCTAATGGGGAAAAAAAAGCACAAAATATGTTTCTATTACCAGATACTATAGATACTGCAGATTTTAGCAAACTATTAGTCTTGTGAGATTAAGGACCCACATACAGTCCTGATCAAAATGTGAATCAAACTGCACCCCCAGCTTTTGGATGGGGTCTGTATTATTCCCACTCCCCCTTTAAGCAGGAGCTATAAAATGTCATATGACATGAAAGGCAGGAGCACAGGAGTGATGGGGCAATTATAAAGCTCTTGGCCATGGAAGGATAAAAAGAAATAAAGAGGGGAAAAAAACCACAAGGAATAAATAATTGTTCAAAAAAAAGATTTGAAAGTATTACTGAGGATCTAGTGAATCTGCTATCTTTGAAGTAGTGTGAATGGGTATGGAACTACTCTGTGGGCTGGGCTATCTACTGTGGGTCTCAGATATCAAAGGAAAGGCCAGATGAACTGATGTTGGTCCTTAAACTATAGCAACAGAAATGATCCCAGAAAATAATTTTAAAACATGAAAAATTGTGTTGTTTAGGAGAATAGACAACAATTGTAACAATGAAATGAAATTTAAGAAACATTTCAAAGTCTTCAAATAAATATATTTAAGTTACTCAACAAAACAAAAGAAGGGATAGTTCCACCACCCAAAGAACAATGAATTATAAAACAGAATGAGCAGGTATTTTGAAAAGGCTATATAAAAATTAATTAGATTGACTGGAATCGTCATTGGAATAAAAGTTCACTTAGAAGGAATCTAGTGTAGACCAAACATAGACCAGGAGAGAATCTGAGACAGAGAATATTGCTAATGAATTTACCAAGTAGTCAATATGTAGCAAAGGGATATAAAAATGTAATGAATACTTTAAATAATACAAATGAATATTACATGCATAAATAGCCAATAACTTTTTAAAAGTTTATCTGCATGATACATAAACATGGTTCACGTTTTGGACAACTAATTCTGTATTTACCACACTAGTGCAACACTATTCTTAAGGAAGTGATTAGTTCCAGAAAGAACAAGACAAGAATTTATTTCCCTTAATTCTGACCTATCTCTGGAAAGTTTTGTGAGAATAAGAAGGAAGAAGTGTGATTTTCTTTTTCTTTTTTAAACCTGGTGGGTTTCCCTTTCAACAAAGAGTGTCCAGGTGGCAAGCCTTGATTCCCTGGGAAACACTGGCCATGCAAGGAGGCAAAGGGCCACTTATATTTGCTAGAGTTGGTTGCTATGATTTAAAAAAACAAAAACAAAAACAAAACAAAACAAAAAACCTTGCTGCATATAGATCGCAACAGTACATGTTTTGTCCAGTCAGTAGTTCTTGGACTCCCTCTAAGTAAGTTCCCCCAATAAGTCTAGGCATCCACTGTTTTCTTTGAGTCTTTTCTTTGGTCTTACTGGACCATCACCCACTCTAGGCTTACTTAAACTCTGCTGGAGCCCACCTGCAGAATTTTTACAATTCCTATTTACTACTTTGACATAAGGAAGCATTTATGTGATTTGTATCAGTCAAATTTAATATTGGTAGCATCATTGTTATTTATTAAAGTTGCAAGCAAACAAAACTTAGAGAAGACTATATTTCTCATCCATTGTTTCCATTGAAGCAGCATGGGCCGCAACACATGAGTTCTTAATTTTGTATGATTACTGAAAGGCTTGAAAATTTGTGTTCACCCAAGTTCCCAGGTGATGCTAATACTGCTAGTTCAGGGACCAAACTTTTAAAGCCACTGTTTCTGTACAGTCACCCAAACTTAGAACCGTAAGAAAATAATCATTTCCAGTGTAAATTCAGTGACTAGTCCTTTGGGTATAATGTATGTGCCCACTTTCTCCCATAATCAAGTCATTAGGTTGTGCTTACGTTCCCTCTATTGTAAATATAGGAATAACTTGGGCATTTTGTTTAGTTGCTCAGTTCACTGAATTTTAAAAAGACCACTTCAGGTTTTGTGTGTATGTGTGTGTGTGTGTTTCTCCAAACTTTATACATTTCACACAGAGCCTGAATGAGAGTATACATTCCTGAAAAATCTTTGTAAGGTGTTTAAGATTTGTTTGGTAGGCATGGTATAAAATACCTTAAAAAGGTTTGAAAATTCTTAAGGTTTTTTTTTTTTTTTGGTCTCATATATACCTTTTTTGCTGGTTAACTTGACTTTCTTTAAATATTTGCAAAGCTATAAAAACAAAAAAAAAAAGAATTTATTTTGCTCAAAGGAATGGAAGTCACAAGGAGATAAATAATAGAACAGGAAAAACATATTGGAATGTATTACTTAGGATTTACTAAGTTCCTCATCATAGAAATGGTGTGAGCATGAAAATAGAAATATTCTGTGACTAGGAAGTTTAGAACGGATCTCAAACATCAAAGAAGTGGTCAGAGTAAATGATTTTGCCCTGTAAGGATTTTCTAAGGAAGAAAATCTAAATGTTAGCCACAGTAGCATTCCAGGAAACTACACCATTATTGTAAATGACCTATGTTTCTCTGAAACCAAGTGTCTGTCACCATAATAAACACAGCAAAGACAAACAAACAAAAAACTATTCTCTGGCCTATAGGTTGAAGATACTTTGGACAAAAAAAATTAATGCTTCTTTGTACTTTCAACTGTATAAATGATGTCTCTGGAGTCTTCTTCCTTTTTTCATCATGTATTGTCCTCTCACAGGAAATATCAATATCTTTCTCCCTATAAAAAATTGTACATTAAAACTCCCAGGAAAGAAATGCCATAAAATAGTCTAAACTGGTATGTTTTGTTTTTGTTTTGCATTGCATATTAATAAATACATTCCAAACTGACATAAAATGCTACGGTCTTAGAATAATACATGGTATTATGTCATTTATGTGCACTCTCGGTGCATATATAAATTTTGGAAATGTCAGAATTGGGGCAATAAACAGAGGAGAGGATCACACTTTAACTGAGCAAAGCTACAGTAGATGTGCCCACACATACAGGGCACACAGTAGATGCAGTCATACAAAGGGCTCTAAAAATATATCAGGTAATATTTGGGAGCTTTCCACCCCCAAAGAAACTTTCAGGAAAATCAGATCTATTTAATATATTCTACATGTTGTTAATTCCAGAGGTTCTACAATCCTAAATTTAGTAAAAAATAAAGTAAACATATTTTTAAATATTATCACATATTGTAAAAAATGGGAATATTACCCTAAATATCCAGAGAATATATGTAAAAAGGCACTAGTGACATACATATACTTGAATTACTTGGTTTTCTATAAGTGTCAATCAAGAAAATATAATTCACTCTACATATTTCAAACATGAGAAAGCGAATACGAAAGATTGCACATTCTTGAACTACTGAGAGAACAAAGAGTGGATGTTATCTATAGTTTACCTCTAGGAGTTACAGAAAGACTTTACTACATCTCACCCCGCCTTAACTTTTCTTAGATGTTTGCTCAGTACTACATATTCGGGATTTTCCTCAGATGATTTACACAGGTATTCTCCAATCTAATCCTGCACTTCTGCAACTATTTTTCTTCTGACCTAAAGAAGAATGATTTCTTGGCTATTTATAGAATGCCTGGGTCATGTAGGTTCCTCCAGCACTCAAAATGGACACGAGTCTTGAAATGTAGCAAGTAGTTTGAGAAAACATCCGCTCAGGTTCCTGCCTTCTTGATTGTTGAAGTATAAATGTTGAGCGCAAGGACAAAGAATGAGCTAGACACACTCTTACATGTAGAACTTTAACAAGGATATGGGGTTAGAAAAGAGAAATATGGATGGAAAGACAAAGAAGCACAGTAAGAAAAGCCAGCAATCTTGTAGAGAAGGTAGCCAGTGAGAACTACTTGGTGAGAGAGTAGCTGAAAAACAGGATGTCCGCAATGAAATTTATATTTGGGGAGGGGCTTTCTCAATCTTTTGTTTTTTATATCCTCTATATTTGTATATCATCTATAATTTTATATTCTTGTTTCACTGGTTTTGGAGAGAGTAAAGAGATAAGGGAGCTGTCTAATGTGAATATTGCAGGAAAAGAGGACAGCCACATAAAAAGAGAAAATATTCCATAAATTGAACAAATTCAATAGAAGTAACTTAGAGTCAGAAAGAACTTGAAAAAATTTAAGCAAACCTCTATCTCACATGTGTACCTCAGTACCAATGACAAAATCTGGGATATTACAAAGCACATGTGTCTCTTTGTTCAGAATTAGGTCTGCTCAAATTTCATTTACTTCTTAAAAGAGGAATCTCTGTTACTATTTATTTATATCTTTATTTGCAACTATCTGAATTGATATCCATTCCTTTATAAAAGAAGCACATATCCTGCTTTTTTTGGTATTTATTGACACAAGTATTTAGAATATTTTCTAAATATTTGAAACTTCATCACCTGTTACTAAATTAGTTTAAATCAACCAATTGTTATATAATTGATAATGAGGATCTCAGATATATTCAGAATTAAAGTAATCTCAGATAAATTGTCAAAAATACTTTTGGTGGTTCTAATAAAAAAGTTGAGGAAGAAGAACATAACTGGCTAATCTATGCGGATGTTTTCTCTTCTTATAAAAAATTAGTATTACTTTACAGTTTTAGTTCTGTTTATGAATTTTATTTTGCATGATGTATTAAGCCATTGTCTCAGCTCAGTAGATATGACAGTATTAATTCAGTAAAGAGATTTAAAAAAAGGATGAATTTTACCAAACTTGATGAGAGAGATTAGAAATTGTATATTTATATATTTGTCTACTCCGTACTTATTTTTAACTGTCGTAATACAGAGAACAGAAACTTTAGAAACTATCAAAACAGAGTCCATTAAAAAAAAACTAGAATGTTATAACCCCAGGAATGTTTATTTTTAATAAGCTATGTAACATCTTCTCATCAATTAGCACCCTCAGAAAGTAAATGTAAACCTTTTCAGACACAGTCATCTGTCTTAGAATATTTTAATATTATTCATGTATTACCCTCTGAAAAACATCAAAAGATCACATTATCTGGAAGTAAGTAGAATTACAAAAGAGTCTAATAGCTTCCATTGGTTTAAGAAAAAAAAAAAAACAACAAACTACATGGGGGGAATATGTAAAAGATGAATACATAAAAGATTAAGTGAACATCTTAAAACAATTAGTGAAATACTATTGAGTCACCATATTCAAATGCAAAATAGATATATGAGAAACAGAATGCATAAGCCTATGATGGGGATTAATTTCATACTCAAAGTTGTTGGTGAGGATATGATGAATCTAAGCCGAAAAACTTCTTTAAAGTCTAGAAAAACCATCTGGTTGCCTTGGAGATGGAAGGACATTTGAGAAGAGGACTCTGTGGGAGATGGTTTGCTACACATTCTTCAGGTTTGTAAAAATGCAGAACTAATCATTCTCTTGCTTCTCATGCACAAATACAGAGGAGAATTTCCCATGTATGTGTCCCTATTCTAAATAATTCTGGCCATAATATTATGGGTGATTCTTTTGAGACTATTTTAGAGTGAACCATATTCACTAGGGTGTCCCCAGTGACTATTAGAGTTGGTGGCACATAGTAGACTGTCAGTTAATATTGGCTGGATGAATGCCAACAGAAAGAAATTACTTCAGAATAAAGTAAATAAAGTGAGAGTTGTTTTGTAGTTGAACAAATTAAACTGAGAAGAAAGCAATAAGAGTACATTAAGATGTTGAAGCAATTCTTTTTTTTTTTTAAAAGATTTTATTTATTTGACAGACGGAGATCCAAGTAGGCAGAGAGGCAGGCAGAGAGAGAGGAGGAAGCAGGCTCCCCACTGAGCAGAGAACCTGATGCAGGGCTCAATCCCGGGACCCTGAGATCATGACCTGAGCTGAAGGCAGAGGCATTAACCCACTGAGCCACCCAGGTGCCCCAAGATGTTGAAGCAATTCTTTAGAAGAAAACAAACAAGGTGAATTGAGTACTTTGCTTTAATCATAGCCTGTTAGCATCATAATCTATATGCCAATGTTGTTCATTCAAGAAATTCTTAAAGTGCATTTTTTAATGTGCTGGACATTCAGTAAATATTTCCCAAATTTGAATTTTACAAAATGGCAAAGGGTCAGGCTTTTGAAGATCTGGATTCTGATCTTGACAGTGCAAAATGATTTTGGTAAATCACGGAATTTCCTCAATCTGTTTCAACTGCTATAACAAAATTATCCTAAAAATAGAAAATATTAAAATATGACATTTTCTCTTGTACACAATATTGGGATAATTCAGAAAAACCTATGAGGAAATACTCTCCCTACATACACATATAAACACATGCCTGCACATTTATATTTTTAAAGTGAATTGGTAATGATTCATAATAATATTAACAAATCATATAATTTGAAATGATTATTTGCATAAGATACCTATCATTTCAAAATGTGTTGAAACATAGGACTACACAAGCAAACATTTTTTGGAAGAAGATTATCTTAGAACATCTTCCCCAGAAACAAATCTCTGTCTGGCCCCAAGGGAAGCGCTAAAGCACAGATTGTACTGCAGAGTTGGTCTCACCTTGAGGCAAGAGGGCCAGCTTCTCTGCCCCTTCATCTCCCTGGCCTTGTATTTTGGGAGGAAAGGTAGTGTAATATTTATGACAGAAGTGAAGGTGGGTGGGGACGAAGGTGAAATCTTTCCATTTGAGGCATCTCCTATTGTCTAGAGGCACCAAGAGTTTCAACCAAAAATACATAGTGAAATTTAACCTCTTTGCTCTCAAAAAAGCAAAGCAGATATCAGCATTTTCTTTCAATTCCGAACTATCCTGAGGGCAAGTCTCCTGTCAACAATCCTCAGTGTGGTTGCTGTGTTTTTACGCAAATGAGTGAAATGTACAGAAGGTAGTTCTCTTGTCATAAACCGGATTTACTTTTCAAGAAAAATGTCCATTTACAGCAAAGAATCTGAGAAGAGTTCAGAGAACATGCTGTTGAATCTTGTGAAATTCAAAGAAATAATCAGAATGTTTTAGATTCTTTTAAAGATTAATAAAGTCTATGTAAATGTAATATGTTATTAACCACAATTGATAGAAAAATTATTATTAGATAAAGCTAACATGTTAGAAAGTGTTTTAGTCTAGAAATTTCATTACTTTAGAAGTGGAATCAGGATAATTTCTTGAAACCTGCAAGTCTTGTCCATTCCTATGTGATAAAATTATTGGACTTAATTTTGCAAAAAAATATACTTCCAAATTGAAAATCATTTATAAATTATCTGAGAAGTATCCTCAGATTTTATATTATATGATATGTAATGTTGACCTATAAGGTCTAATTTCTGCATATAAAATACACAGTGTGAAAAAAATAATTTCAAAATAATTTAACTTTTTATGTGTATTTTATTTTCCATTAGGAGGCTCTGCAGACATCTTACTCTGCCTTTGCTTTCCTTTTTACTTAGAAAGCAGATACATCTGAGTCTCTCTCATTTCAATATCGCCCAATCCCCTATCCTATCTTAACCTTCATGACTCATACTTTCTCTTGTTACTTGTTCTTCTCTTATTCTCTCCTTACCCCTCGTTTTATGCTTCAAACATTAAAGTAACTACTTTGACAATATTAGAAAATCCACAGAAAAAGGAGTATTAGTAGGAAGTAAGTGGTGAGCATTTCAAAACGGAATCTCCATTTAAGGATGAGAGAGAGAGACTCAGAGCACTTATACCTTAATAAATATATGTGCCAGACAAACTTAATACTTTAAAATGAAGAATAAGTAAAACAGATCATTTGGTCAAATCATAAAATTAACTTAAACAATAGTCAGAAGATGTTACTTAACTAATAATTTCTGACCATAAAAAATTAAGGGCTTCACATTCCATTTTTTAAATTATCTTTTCTTTTATTCTGAGGGAAAATCTATAGGGAGATGCCATATACATACCTTGAGAAAAGCATAAATAGCCTGGTATATATCTGAGGAGCTGAAATTCCAGTTTTGCATTGTGAAATATGATATATGGCTGTATATAAATATGTGTCTGATATTTTTAAACCATTTTTTGAGAAGAGGGAAATAGGCATAGAGAAATAAATATTTCTTTACACTACATAAACACATATTTTAATTAGCCTAAAATCATTGACTTTTTCTATTTTATTGTTTGTGTTCTTAATTGATCAAGATAAAGGATATGAGCTGAAGAGAATTACAGGAAGAAGATGGAGTGAAAAACTTCCTTCATGCAGAAGACAGTGCAATATTAAGAAACTGGACTAGACTGTTAAAGTCTAAATTCATTATTTTATTTATGATTGAATATTCCAAAAGTTTCTGATGTTGAGTTCTTGTACTATGATATATTTTTTCTCTTTTATTCAGAGCAGATATGATCTCTGTGAGGGTGGACTTTTCTGAGATAGAGTTTGGGGATGTCTAAGAATACAGGAAGTAGGAAATAACTTTTCTGCCCAGGACTTATAATGTGGTAATGTGGTCTAAGTAGAACTAAAAAGAACTCTAGATATTTTTTACGTGCTCATTGTGGTGGACATGAGCTTGGTCCTGCTATGAAGAGATTCATCAGAGTCTGGATTCAACACACTGGGCCTGCATGATATGAAAAAGAGAAAATTCTAGTAATTGTGTTATAATATTCACTTGGTTATCTATAAGTATTCTGTGAAGTCTTTTTAGAAGCTGAAACCCACTCTTCACTCTGCTATACTGACGTGGCAAAGCCTCCCCCACACTATCAATGTATTAAAAAAGAAATGGAGAGAAATAGTGCCAACAAAGAAGCATCAACATCAACCTGAGGAACACCATCAATCATATATAAGATATAATCACCAGACGAGGATCTAGATATCATGGGAACTGTGTGACATGTATCCAGAGATGGAGCAGAAGTGACTCAACTCTGTGGAACTGTTACTAATGTATACAGAGGGAAATCTTGGTGCTAGGAAAGATCTGAATCTGTAGACTAAGCTAAAAGATATCTTGGATAATGTCTGTTTTGTCCACCACTGTAGCTCAGTTACTAGAGTGATACCTTGTGTATAACAGATAAAATCCATATTTTGAATTAATTCTCAAGGAAATAAAAAAATAACTGGGCTGTGAATCAAAATTTTAGGCACATACTGGTGAGGGAGAATAGCCATAACTGCTATAAAGGAAACTATAGTTTTCATGATTCTTTGTTTCCTCTGCAGCTGAACACAACTCTGAATGGATAATATTGGATTCTGCCAAAGATTGCTTCAGCTAAATAAATAGATAATGAAGTCTGTTGGTGATACTTACATACAAATAGAGACATTTCTATTTTTTTTTTATATTCAGTGATGGTATTTTTTTTTAAACATATATTTTTATCCGCAGGGGTAAAGGTCTGTGAATCACCAGGTTTACACACTTCACAGCACTCACCAAAGCACATACCCTCCCCAATGTCCATAATCCCACCCCCTTCTCCCAAACCCCCTCCCCCCAGCAACCCTCAGTTTGTTTTGTGAGATTAAGAGTTACTTATGGTTTGTCTCCCTCCCAATCCCATCTTGTTTCATTTATTCTTCTCCTACCACTTAAGCCCCCATGTTGCGTCACCACTTCCTCATATCAGGGAGATCATATGATAGTTGTCTTTCTCTGCTTGACTTATTTCACTAAGCATGATACGCTCTAGTTCCATCCATGTTGTCACAAATGGCAAGATTTCATTTCTTTTGATGGCTGCATAGTATTCCATTGTGTATATATACCACATCTTCTTGATCCATTCATCTGTTGATGGACATCTAGGTTCTTTCCATAGTTTGGCTATTGTGGACATTGCTGCTTTCTATTTTATTGGAAATATAATCTCTTGTGGTGGTAAAGTCTATCATTCCACCTTCTGCGAAGTTATGATTATTATTCTAGATTTAAATATTGTGATCTGTCTCAGAAGATTTACAACAATACTTCAGTCTAAACTATTGTCTGATGCCCTATCAAAAGGATGCCCCATTACAGATTAAATGTTTTTATTTCTCTTTTGCAATGACAAAAGTCCACTTCTAATCACAGGATGCAACATGGATAAAGAAATGTAGGTTTTCCCAAAGTCAGCTTAACAATTATTCAAGGGACATAATTGACCTTGGAAATGGAATATAGCAAAAGCTTTTGTGTTTGTAGGTTCACAATGTAAGCGAACCTTGTATTCAAGATTTGATCCCAGGAAATCTTGTGTTATTAGTGACTCCGGGATGCTACATTTGATGAAACTAGAACCAATTCTTCTTTAGTGCTCTTCAGTTTAATTGGCACTTCCAGGAGATTTCACTGCATGTAATTTGAAAACCAACATCTTAAAGTCTAAGCTTGAGAACCCATAGGAGGGAAAAACCTTGTTCAAATTTATTATTGAAGAAGGGAGATATTTTTACTTGAAGAAAATATGGTAGTTTAGACGAAGGCTTGGCAGTCTAAATGAGCATCATTTGTAGAACTGTTTGGGTCTTGTCTTTAGGACTCAGACTATGCATCTATGGTCAATGACATACAGAGTATGTATGCATGTATGTATGTATATGAAGTATGTTATATTATGCTCTGAATCAAATTCTCTCCATTTGGTGGGGCAACAAAACAGATTTATAAATATATGAAATTCGTAGTATTTCCTAATAAAATGGAATATGGGTTTCTAAGTAACTAATTAGAATAGATTCTCTTTGTTCAAGAATTTCCTTAGATTTGTTGCTGAATTTGGGCTTTAGTTTTATTTGAAAAATAAAATTCTTTTCAATTTAAATATGAGAAGTGTTCATTAAATATCTGATGAATTTCTGTTTGCAAAATTAATCTTATATAAATGTACAATAAATTTTAAAATAATGTGCACCACATAATACACTGAAGTTTATTTTTAGAGTAAAATGCTTATCATTATATAAGTAGATGAACTATACAGTAAATTATAATATTCTACCTTTTATGAAGGCAAAAAGAAAAATTAGAAAAATCAAAGTTATGCATTTACATCACAAGTGATATTTAGTTGTCATGTAATATGTCAGTGCAAATAAAGTGATATTACCAATGAAAAATATATTTTAGTATTGCTTCTGTAATTATTCCATATAAAAGAACAATACAGTTAATAAAATAACAAGTTTCTTAAAGGAATGAATTTAAAGGGCTGCTATGGTTTGTAGCACTCACTATAACCTGTTGATGCAGCCTATCCTAATGATTCTGGTAAAGATTGAAATTTAGTTCTCAAACTATCACTCTCATAGATTAGCAACCCCATACATATCATCATGATGGCACTTGAAGCTGTCTGCTAATTAAAAGATCAATTATTTTTGTGGTTCATCCTCTACCTCTCCCTACCATCGCCATGACTGACTAGTGGATGTCTGTTTTGTGTTACCCGTGTTTGCTTTTAAAAGTCAGAAGCATTCTTCTTCAGTCCATTATTCAATCAGTTGGACTCTGATAAGAACCTTTTACTTCCTGTGGGTTTTTCTCTGTGTGAAAAGTTCTGAGCTCATGGAATGTTAGAACACATTTGAGCTCCCATTGTCATCCCATACTAGGAATAAAACTAACTTAGAAGAATATAATAATTACAGATATGATCAGCATAGGAGAAAATGTGTATATTTTTAATAGAGTTTTCAAAGGAGAATCTATGTTAGCTTCATTTCCTAACAAGGCCTCTCTGTAGCCTTCTTTGTCCTCCAAAGTCTCTCATGTGTATACATAATAGCTGGTGATATAGTCTGAGCAAGGAAGGATTTTGCCATTCTGGGAAACCTATTTTCTTTCCCTGTCATAATCATGCTGTATTTGATCATTTCTTCAAAATTCAGAAAAATATAAATAGACTTTGCTCTTGATGTCTGTCTTGGTTTCTGAAGGCTGCTGTAACAAATTGCTGCAAGCTGGAAAGTTTGAAATACCAGGAATTTATTCTTTCACAGTTTGGGAGAAATTTAAAAATCAAGGTGTCAACAGGGTCATATTCGGTCTAAAACGTTGCCTCTTAGTTGCCTTCATTGCCTCTTAGCTTCTGGCAGGTGATAATGATCCTACCTTCCTTTGGTTTGTAGATGTATTCTTCCAATCTCTGTCTCTGTTCTCCTGTGTCTTCTGTGTCTGTGTGGAGATTCCTCTCTCCATCTAAGAATACCAACGTTGCATTTAGATTTACCCTAAGGCAGTCTAATCTCTTCTTAAATTCATTGTGTTTGCAAAGACCTTATTTTCAAACAATGCCTGATTTGCAGGTCCTGGAAGTTAGGACTTCAACATAACTATTTAGAGACACAATTCTAACCACTTACACAGTCTTTTAATTAAAAAAAAGCATAAATATCAGAACTGATCAATTAGTACAGTAGCATTATATAAAAGTAAAATAAAATTGTAATTTTAACAAATTTTAACAATTATAACATTGTATAAGAGTAAAATAAAATAAAAAAAAGTTTGCAAATTTTTTTCTTTTGAAGTTGAAAACAATTCCTGATTTTTGTATGCCTTTGCTTAGGTTTCTTTGTATCCTTCACTAATTCATCCCTAAATTTATCAGTAAAAGTGAAAAAGTCTTGATGCACTCAAACACAAAGTGAAATCAAGAAGGTTTCCAGAGTGGTGAAGGATATGAAATTTTACTCTACCTGCAAGCTTATAAGTTAGCCAGTCTGTTGCATGGCTGTTGGGATAAACCACAGACCTCTGGCATCAGACACGAAGAACTGTTTTATTACTCACCACAACAGAAATAGCTAAGGGGTAAGTAAGTATTTTTTACCTTATTACTGAGCTCCTATTTCCACAAGGTGTTACAAGGATGACACTTCCACACACAATGGAGTGTGTTACGCCTTTGGATAGCTAAGGTTAGGGAGCCTGTATTTTATATAATAGACAGTAAGCATGTCTGCCCTTTGTTCTGGAAGGAGTTATTGTCTTCCAAGGCTATGTGTAAAGAAAACATTTCCAAGGAGATAGTCCGGGATAAAACATCAGTGCTTTGTTAACAAAACCCACAAAAGACCCATAGAAAATTATATCCCAACATTTTTTATTAATGCTTTGTTTTGTTCACTTACTTGTGTTTTGTTCTTGTTTTCCCTTGAAGATATTTCTTCCAGAAATTCTTCTTTAGGACAACAGGATAATTTTGCTTTTGTGAATTTATCATCGTATTCTTCCTGGGTAGTATTACCTTTACCATTCTTTCATGTTCAGCCTCCAATTTCTGACTTCCCATTGTTGTCAATCCTTACATTTCTGGCAATATTTAACTGACTAAATCCTATCAATAAATAAGGCACTGGAAAACTAGTCAAGTCATCATGGCAGAGGCAGGGGATGTGAATTGGGTTACTACTCTATTGTGCTAGTATTTTATATTACAGAACTTTCAATTAGTTTCCATATGTCTCCCCGCGCGCCCCCCCCCCCCAGTTTGTGTCTTAAATCCAGTTCTAGTATTCTTAAAACAAATTAGGAAAGTAGCTCATGAGTGGTATCCCTTTTAATTTTTGTTTTCAGTGTAGACTTGTATTAACTTTTCATTTTGTTGGTGTGCTATTCCTACCCTTCCCCTGGAGTTTAGAGCTATCCATTTCTACTTCTCCGGAGAAAGAGTTATATAGTAATCATTTTATTACCTAAAAGTCAGCTTGTGTATTATCAATATTCCTAAAATTCCTGAAGGGGTTCAGATGTTTTTATAGAAGCTTTTGAAAAAGTTTTTAAGTGAAAACAAAGAATAAAGCAATGAAGCAATGAAGCCCTTTTTGTTGTTGTTATTGTTACAGGCTTTGCAGAATTACAAATTACCTCGTACAATATTATACTGCGAGGGCTCAGTCATTAACGCCTTTAGAACAGCCATCAACTAATGATAGGACTATGTGAATAAGTACCTCAGTTCTCTTGGAACAAACCTCAGATGAATGTTCTATACAAGATCTCAAATTAATATTCTCTGTTGGAGTAAGCTCTAGATATATTCAATGGTAGCTACCTTGAAAATAAATAATTAACTTGCTGTCCACCCCCTATTTTTCAGTCCCAATTCATGTTTTATTCATTCATCCCCAAAATAAGTCACTTTATTTAGTATTTTTGTGTCAGGTACTGACTCTGGAAAACTCCAGTGGTACATATTAGTCTATCTTGTTCCCTTATCACCTCAAGTCCACTATTTCCTACTTCTACAACAAGTAGAACTATCTTTTGAGTTTTTCATCTTAAATTTATACTTAGAGCTGAAACCAAGTTGTTAAGGGATTGCATATTTCAACCAACTCATACACATATACATATATATGTTCTCAAAAACTCCTATGTATATTATATATGGACAACTCTATTCTCTCCTTCTGTTGTCTTCCCTGTCACCCAGTTTTCATTTAAATTCCAGCTAAAACAATGAATCCTGGAACACTGGAAAATAAAATTAAATTATAAACATTCCAGCTATGTAAAATACAGTGCAATATTAGTTTCAGGTGTAAAATTTAGTGATTGATCAGTTACATACAACACCTGGTATTCATCACAATTGCCCTCCTAATACCATCACCTGTTTAACCCATCCCCTCATCCACCTCCCCTATAGTAACCTCACTTTGTTCTCTATAGTTAAGAATATGTTTTATGGTTTGCATCTCTCTTTTCTGCCCTATGTTCATTTGTTTTGTTTCTTAAATTCCACATATGAGTAAAATCATATAGTATATGTCTTTCTCTCACTGACTTATTTGCTTAACATAATACTCTCTTTCTCTACCCACATCATTGCAAATGGCAAGACTTCATTCTTTTTGACGGCAGAGGAATATTCCAGTCTGTGGGCATGTGTGTTTGCATGTGTGCGCACCACATCTTTATCTACTAATCAGCTGATGGGCATTCGGGTTCTTCTATAATTTGGCTATTGTTGATAATGCTACTATACACACTGGAATTCATGTATCCCTCAAATCAGTATCTTTGAATCCTTTGGGTAAATACCTAGTAGTGCAATGGCTGAGTCATAGGATAGCTCTTTTTTTAACTTTTTGAGGAAACTCCATACTGTTTTCCAGAGTGGTTTGCACTCCTACCAGCGTTGTAAGAGGGTTCCCCTTTCTTCGCATCCTTGCCAGCATCTATTGTTTCCTGTGTTGTTAATTTCAGCCATTCTGACAGCTGTGAGTTGGTATCTAATTGTAGTTTTGATCTGTATTTTCCTAACATGAGGGAGGTTGAACATCTTCTCATGTATCCATCAATCATCTGTATGTCTTCTTTGGAAAAATGTCTATTCATGTCTTCTGCCCATTTCTTAACTTGATTGGTTTTTTTTGGGGGGGGGTGTTGAGTTTTCTAAGTTCTTTATAGATTTTGGGTATTAACCCTTTATCAGATATGTCATTTGCACATATCTTCTTTCATTCTGTAGGTTGCCTTTTAGTTTTGATAATTTTTTTTCCATTGCTCTGCAAAAGCTTTTTACTTTGATAAAGTCCCAATAGTTCACTTTGCTTTTGTTTCCCTTGCCTCAGGAGGCATATCTAGTAAGACGTTGCAATGGCTGATGTCAAAGAGGTTATTCCCTATGTTCTCCTCCAGCATTTTAATGGTCTCCTATGTCAAATTTAGGTCTTTAATCCATTTTGAATTTGTTTTTGTGTCTGGTGCAAGAGAGTGGTCCAGTTTCATTCTTTTGCATGTTGCTGTCCAGTTTTTCGAACATCATTTATTGAAGAGACTGTCTTTTTTTCCGTTGGATACTTTTTCCACTTTGTTGGAGATTAGTTGACCATATAGTTGAAGGTCCATTTCTGGCTTTTCTATTCTGTTCCATTGATCCATGTGTCTGTTTTGGTGCCAAGTATCATACCATCTTGATCATTATAGCTTTGTAATACAACTTGAAGTACAGAATTTTAATGTCTCCAACTTTGTTTTTCTTTTTCAGGATTGATTCGACTAGTTGGGTTCTTTTATAGTTCATACATATTTTGAGATTGTTTGTTCTAGGTCTGTGAAAAATGCTGCTGATGTTTTCATAAGAATTGCTTTAAATGTGTGGATTGCTTTCGGTAGTATAGCATTTTTTCAATATCTTTTTAAAAGATTTTATTTTTAAAAATTTTTTATTTTTTATAAACATATAATATATTTTTATCCCCAGGTGTATAGGTTTGTGAATTACACACTTCACAACACTCATCATAGCACATACCCTCCCCAATGTCCATAACTCCACCTCTCTTCTTTCAACTCCCCTCCCCCCAGCAACCCTCAGTTTGTTTTGTGAGATTAAGAGTCACTTATGGTTTGTCTCCCTCCCAATCCCATTTTGTTTCATTTATTCTTCTCCTACCTCCTTAACCACCCATGTTGCATCTCCACTTCCTTGTATCAGGGAGATCATATGATAGTTGTCTTTCTCCGCTTGACTTATTTCGCTAAGCATGATACCCTCTAGTTCCATCCACGTTGTCGCAAATGGCAAGATTTCATTTCTTTTGATGGCTGCATAGTATTCCATTGTGTATATATACCACATCTTCTTTATCCATTTTAACAATACTTGTTCTTCCAATCTGCGAGCATGGAATGTTTTTCATCTCTTTGTGTCATCCTCAATTTATTTCATCTTTATTTTATAGTTTTCAGAATACAAATATTTAACCTGTTTAGTTAGATTTATTCCTAGGTATCTTATGGTTTGGGGTGCAATTGTAAAGGGGATGGATTCCTTGTTTTCTCTTTCTGTGGCTTCATTATTGATATGTAGAAATGCAAGAGATTTCTGTATGTTGATTTTATATCCTGCAACTTTTTAAGAATTCTTGTATCAGTTCTAACAATTTTTTGGTGGAGCCTTTTGGGTTTTCTATATAGAGTATTATGTCATCTGCATATAGTGAAAGTTGAACTTTTTCCTTGCTGATTTGGATGATTTTATTTATTTTTATTATCTGATTGTTGTGGCTAGGACCTCTAGTACTATGTTAAGTAACAGAGGTGAGAGTAGACATCGTGTCTTAAGTCTTAACCATAAAGGACAAGCTCTCAATTTTTCCAAATTGAGGATGTTAGCTCTGGATTTCTCATATATGGCCTTTATGATATTGAGGTATGTTCCCTCTAACCCTACTCTGTTGAGGTTTTTTATTATCATGAATTGGATGTTATACTTTGTCAAATGCTTTTTCTGATTTTATGGAAAGCATCATATGGTTCTTACCTTTTCTTACTATGGTATATCATGTTGATTGATATGTGAATATTGAACAACTCTTAAAGCCCAGGAATAAATCCCACTCGATTGTGGTGAATGATTCTTTTACTATGCTGTTGGATTTCATTTGCTAGCATTTTATTGAGGTGTTTTTTTCCCTTTTTTGAGGGGGTTGGCGGCAGAAGGAGAGGGAAAAAGAATCCTAAGTAGGCAACCAGTCCAGTTCAAAGTCCAATGCAGGGCTTGATCTCAGGACCATGTGATCATGACCTGAGCCTAAATCAAGAGTTGGAGACTTAACTGACTCTGCACCAGGTGCCCCTTATTGAGAATTTTTGCATCCATGTTCATCAGGGATATTGGTCCGCAGTTCTTTTTTTTTAGTAGTCTGTCTGGTTTTAGTATCAGGGTAATTCTTGCCTCATGGAATTAATTTGGAAGGTTTCTCTTTTTGCCTTGTCCTTTGCCATATGCTCTGTGAAGAAAACCTCTGAGCAATTTTAAAATGATAAGTAATAAAACTTACTGCAGGGAATATATGAACAGCCTTTACATAATATACTCAAAAAGTTTTCTGTATATGTTATGAAATATATAGGATTGAGTCTATATTGAAATATTTTATTTATATTCTAGCATATTAATAAGTCAAACCTTCTTCTTATATGACTTCATATGACTTATATGACTTTAGGGTTTCCTTCTTTGGTAGTTATAGCAATAAAATATATTAAGTAAAGAAAACTGTTGTATGTTTTTTTAGTATTGAGTTATTCTGCAAATAAAACTCAAAGGATTTCAGAATATAAACAAAGACTTTCTTAAAAACTTAAAAGAGTCTCTGGGAAGCCATTATATTTTGTAGAAGTGAAAGTACAAACAACATTTTTAAGTATGCTTTGTTCCTAAATATCAATGAATATTCTTGAAACTCTATTACATCAATTATAAAGATAGAAATCCAAATGAAATATCAAATAATATAACATATTGATAAATGTTCTTATAAAAATAACCAACATGTCACAAAATGAAAGATTTTTTAAATTATTTCATAAACATTTATTTGATATTGATAATAGTATATTTGAAATCCAATAAGATTAATGTCAGTAGAGTTTAGTTATATTAATCTGTTCAGCAAATCATTTTAAAAATATTAAAAATTATTAGATGTTGTAAAAACTTATGTTTTATGTCTTTGAAGCTGTGGAATTCACTCAACATATATTTGTTGAATGATTATTATGAATCAAACACTTTTTAGAGTCTGTTTTATTCAGGTTTTGATAACTGGTGTAATAAACGATGTAAAGTGCACTTTTGAGTTTCATTATGTTAAATTGAAAAGGCCTTTGTCTATCAAATGTTCAGGAATAATTTTCAGTGTTCACATGAGTGCAGGGAAAAAAGTCTTTATAGCATGTTTGAGGTATAAATTGATTCAAAATTTGAAAATGAAATATGACAACTTATATTCAAATCTTTATAAATTAGTTATTTCCTTTGGGACAGCACTTCCTTTATTATAAATTTATCCAAGCAAATTGTCTTTGGTATGTGCATATTTATATGTAGAATATACTCTGAATCATTATTTATAATATTGACAAAACAAGTAATCTTAAAGTTTAATAATTGACCACCAGGCAAATAAAGATTGGTGATAGCAGAATACTCTATAGCTATTAAAAATCTATTTTGGTGTATTTTTGATGAGAACACTGAAGATATATGGGGAAGAAAATATTCCATATTGTTAAAAAAAAGTCTTTGCATAAAAGTGCTTTGTGAAAAGTAGAAGATAAACACCAAAATGTAACAGTATTCATTTCTGAATACTATTTAAATGTTTGTTTCTTAAAATATATTTGGAGTATTTTTGGAGAACTCATATGCTCTATGATGAGTTGAAATTACTTTTGATATCAGATTTAATATCAAGGGAAATAACATATAGAATTTAAATTATGTTGTTCAAGATTAAAGAAAATTTGGTTGCTACAGTTTATGATACAGTAGTAGCTCACATTTATTGTAAATTCATTGTGAGCAAATAACTTCATTAATAAATTTTACAGGTTCATAATGTTATTAAATATTTCATGTTCTTATTCCTTTTTTACAAGTGAAAAATATAAGGCTTAAAGATATTAAATAAAATATAATAATATTTTAACTTTGTTTTAAATAAAGTCATTTTTAGAATAAACTATGCAATATGTAAAAATTCCAACATTGGATTTCAATGGAGAGTTGTATTTGTTTTTTTTTCAGGTATTATTATTTGACTTCTCAAATTGACCCTAGGTCAACTTTATCAACTGGTCAATAGTTACTTCTTATCTCCAAATTTCATGTTTCCAACTTTTTATTTTTGTAAATGTTCTACACCCAGTGTGGAGCTCAATGAAAGTCTTGAACTCATGACCTTGAGATCAAGACCTGTGCTGAAAACAAGAGTTAGATGTTCAACTCACTGAGCCACCTGAGCACCCTTCATTTTTCCAACTTAAAATACTGATAAAAAAGCTAAAATAATTGTTTCACATAGTCAAATTTGCATAAATTCCAATTTTCTGTTTCGGCAATAAATGCCATCCTGTAATTTTTAACTAGATATCATCAAACCACATCTAGTGATAATACTCAACTAAATTCATCACTTTTCTTGTGTTATATTTATCTTGTTTATTTGAATGATATATTTTTCCCCAACAGACATTACTTAAAAACCTGAAATCTCTGGATATAATTTTTAACCCAATATACTAAAATATGTTTTAAATACTCTTATTTTTTTAACATCAGGCTTTTCTGCAACAAATTCAAATGTGAGTGTACCTGTATAAGTTAAAATAGAGCATTTTATCATTACTTATATTTAAACTTATTTATTTATTTTTACCCATAAATTATTTTTTTACCCTCTTTCTCTCTTTCTTGTTTTATGTGAATATAGTTGGCATACAGTGTTATATTAGGTATAGAACTTGGTTATTTGACAAGTTTGAACATTATGTTCTGTTCACCACAAGTATAGCTACCTTCTATCCCATTACATCATTATTACAATATCATTGACTATATTCCTTATGCTGTGCCTTTATGTCCTTGATACACTTATTCTGTAACTAGAGGCCTATCTCTTCCTCTCCCCCTCATCCATTTTGCCCATACCCTCATTCCCCATCTCCTCTCCTCTCTAGCAACCATCAGTTTCTGTATCTATGAGTTCTCTGTATTTATGAGTCTGATGCTATTTATTTTTATTTTATTTTTTATTTATTAACCTTTTTTTAGATCTAACTTATGAAATAGGATTATTTGATATTTATGTTTCTCAACAAAACTTATTTAACTTAGTGTAATGTCCTCTAGGTCCATCCATATATTTAAATTTAACATCTCTTTAATGCCTCTTGCAAGACATTAATTAATTAATTAATCAATTTTTACCAAATGGTACTTCTTCATCTAAATTAATCTGAGGGAAAGGAGTTACTCTAATTTGTTTTCAGTACAGTAGATAGCCAATAAGAGTTAATATCAGTTAATGGACTTTCCCTGTGAAGGACTATTTTCCTACTTCATAAACATAGCTAACAACAAATGACCATTATTTCTGCAATGTTTTTTAAAAGTCCCTGAGGAAATCAGGGATAGTTTTGAGCATGTAATTTCACATTAAGGCAATCGTATATATAATTTCCTTGCATTTTACAAGAAAGGAACTTAAAGTCCTACCAAGCATTGGTTCCTTTTATAAATGGAAGATAATCTCAAGTTTACTGTGTTATGTTGGTGGTGTCAATGTTCTGGTGGACAGTTTTTCTCTCCTTCGTTTGTTTCTCAATGTTATAATTTCCCTATGTGATCTAGTGGAAGGATCAGGGTCTGCAACTTAGGGTTTGATTTTTAACTTTCTGGGGTCTCTTCCAAGGCATCTGAGAAGTATTTCCCCAGATGTTCATTTTCCTCTCTCGAGAAACTGCCATTTTCATCCTTATTTGAGTTTACTTAATTGAGACAATTAAGGATTTTGTCTCCTTTTAACCCTCATCTTTCACAGAGTTGAAGAGAGTTTTGCTGTTTTGTTGTTGTTGTTGTTTTTCCTTTCAAGTTTTCTCTTAGATGGTTCACAGGACATAATGATTTGGGAGCCATGAACAAACACTTACTTCTGAACCATCTCTAGAATACCAAATAAAATATAGTATAACATCATATTTTACCATTTAGAGACCATAAAACTAAGTATAGACTGGTTTCTGACCTCCTCATCCTTACATGGAGAAGCTCCAATAAAAAAAAAAATCAGTCTAATACAAATGACTAACAGACACATGAAAAAATCATTAGGCATCAGAGAATTCAAATCAATACCACATTGAGATACCACCTTGCACCAGTTAGAATGGCCAAAATTAACAAGACAGTAAACAACAGGTGCTGGAGAGGATGTGGAGAAAGGGGGAACCCTGTTACACTGTTGGTGGGAATGCAAGGTGGTGCAGCCACTTTGGAAAATAGTGTGGAGATCCCTTAAGAAATTAAAAATAGAGCTACTCTATGACCCTGCAATTGCACTGCTGGGTATTTACCCCAAAGAAATAGACGTAGTGAACAGAAGGACCAACTGTACCCCAATGTTCATAGCAGTGATGGCCACAGTTGCCAAACTATGGAAAGAGCCAAGATGCCCTTCCACAGACAAATGGATAAAGAAGATATGGTCCATATATAGAGTGGAGTATTATGCCTCCATCAGAAAGGATGATTATCCAAGTTTTGTATCAACATGGACAGGACTGGAAGAGATTATGCTGAGTGAAATAAGTCAAGCAGAGAGAGTCAATTTGAGCGTATGGTTTCACTTACTTGTGAAACATACTTGTGGCATATAAGGAATAATATGGAGGACATTGGGAGAAGAAGAGGAGAAGTGAGTTGGGGGAAAACAGAGGGGGAGACAAATCACGAGAGACTGTGGACTCTGAGGAACGAACTGAGGGATTTGGAGGTGGGGTGTGGGAGGGTGGGTGAGCCTGGTGGTGGATATTATGGAGGGCATGCATTGCATGGAGTAGAGGGTGTGGTGCATTAATAGTGAATTCTGGAACACTGAAGAGAAATAAAATAAAATAAAATGGAAAAAATCAGTCTAGTCCAAAAATGTAAATAAAATATGAAGAAAAAAGGAAAAATGCATTTTTTTGAAAAAGTGGGAAAGCTAAGAATATCTCAGTAACAAGATCTCAGGTATAGGCTGTGATCACTCTTGAGATGTTGAGAACAGAAGAAATGGAAACAGTTCAGTCTCCAAGCAGAGCATACCTGAAGCCTCACCATTTGCTTACCTTAAGGTTTTCCATTCCCCTGACAGTCTTTGAGTCTCTACCAAATGCAAGTGATGGTGACCGACTCCCTTGCTATAGGTATCTCTGAATGTCTGAAGATATAGCCTGCTTGTTCTCATTGGGAGTGTTCTTCACATATTCCCACAGAAGGAGATGAAGGTAAGACACCAAGGACCTTGATAATTTGCAAACTCCATCCTTGTGCTGTAACCCTCTCCACTTATTTTTGATACGTGTATTGCTTCAAATATTGCTAAGATTGCACCAAATTTTGTAGGAAATTATATCATACACTTAGATTTTTTTTTTTAAGAAATATGAACTTTTCCACTGATTAAAGTTCTTCATATAGAAAAAAATGAAGGGGACATCCACCAGATAGAAGTCAGGTTTCTTACTCAGTACCTAAAAAGATCAGATTTGGAGGATATATGAACATAATCCATGATCTGCCCCATACCCTGCAGCACCTTCCCAGAAAGTGTTTTGGAATCCACAAGGAAATAAACTCTTGTAGTCTGACATAAATGAAACAATAATGCACCTTTGCAAAGAGATTCAGTAGGGCATTTTTATTCTAATGGGACAAGTATGATTCATATAATACAGAGGTTGACAAATTTTCTTCTGTAAAAGGAATGCTAGTACATATTTTAGACTTTGAGGACTATATGGTCATTAATGCCAAGTCCATATAGGTATCATATAGATGGCATCTAGTAAATTGTTGAAACTATCTCTCTAAATATTACCAATACATTGTGTTGAAAAGGCAAAACTGAGTTTACTACTTATCACTAGGAGAGGGAACACTTCTGTGAGGCTTTAGCAACATCTCAGTTGGAGGGAGGTAAATTTGTTGAGAATTGGAAATTCTGTTTGTGGTAAATTTTTCAATTCTGAGACCTTGATTGGATTAAGATTGGTAATGATGATATAACAATCCAGGATTGGGAAAGACAGGAAGGTAGAGTTCTGAAATGAATAACTCAAAGAATCTTAGGGTCCAACCTGTTGTTTGACGCTTTTCATTGAAGAGTTGATGGGACTTTCAGATCCTGTAATGAATAATGTGCCAGGGTGTAAAGGCCCTAGAAAACTAAAAGTATGCTAATAAATATTGTGGAATATCAACACATATTAATTACTGTAGACAATAAGGTGTCTTTTGCATTCTTAGTGTCCAGGCTAGGTGAGGGGTAGACAGATTGGTTCTCAGAACTCTTGAGGTGGAGCACAGAGCAGCCACAGATAATGAATTATCAAATGAGAGGAATTCTGTGATAATAAAACTATATAGAAACTAAAATTTGAATATTTTATAATCCTCAAGTTACAAAATTTTATTCTTCCTTTGATTATCTGAAAACATTTAAAAACATTAAAAAAAAATTCTTAACTTGCAGGCCATACAACAAGCAACTGGATGGAGGTCCCTAATTCACTCTTATTTATAGGGTCACAGTGAGTATGGTATATATGGAATAGAACATTAAAACAATATTTTTGTAAGTTTAATTTCATTTTTAGAAACTGACATAAAATTTTTCTGATTTGGGAGAAGAAAGAGATGCTTATCTTTTGAATGGATGTGGTTGAATTTTTTCAGGGGTAACTTTTGTTTTCTACAGTCATTTCCAATCCACTTAAAGGTTATCATTCAATTTGGCCATTTTCAGACCACTCACATAGTACAAATTTGTAACAGTGTATATAGGTTTCAGATTATAAATTACTCACGGAGATACTTATTTTGGGAAGTGAAATAAATCTTGAGATCAGGTTATCTCTTCCATTTGTGTGGCTGGTATAAGAGCTCAAGTGTAAGTCTCTGCTTTGGAGTCCACTTTTCTTTTCCAACTTTACAGTTATGTTCCATGCAAACAAGGACTCTGACACCACCATTGATTGGTACAACAAAACAGTGCAGCACGTATGTATTAAGATCAGTGAGCTCCGGCCCTACCTGCCATCCTGCTGCCTTTGGCCATGTCTCAAGCCTAGGAGCACATATACCAATGGCTACTCTGCCTTATGAGAGTGGGATCAGGAAAGAGACTTACAAAAGGCACTGAAGACAGCCTATTGGCTATTGTGCAGAGAATTCTAGGAGCTGATATCCAGCGTATGATCTGTAAGTGACATGGATTCTGGATTGCAAGTCCATCATGCAGCTGAAAGTGGAAGTCCCAATTTCCTGTTCAAACTACTTTTGATATTCACATTATAAAAGTGATGGATCCATTCCTTTGTCAGAGTCTTTCTATTTCCCATCTGATTTTCAGCTTCAAAGATATTTTATTGGAAGTAAAATAATAACAGCTCTAACTTAACATTTTCATCTTTGGCAGCAGATTATCTTTAATATTGGTTATATTTCTAAATAATTAAATACAATAACTTTTTTTCCAAAACTTCCATGTCTGGTTTCAGTTTAATAATATTCATCTTCAGTGTCTTCACACTAGCCATATCTTCCTACAAGAGAAAATTAGATTGTAGTATATTTTTATAAGGGTAAAATTGGCTTTATTATCATTTCCAGTTTACACAGATTAATGTTTTATTTTATTTTTCTCATAAAGATCGAAATTCCAAGTTTGTCTGGTTGATGTAGCAAAGGTAATTATACCAAGAATATATTGCTTAGAAAAAAATAGCTTTACAATAACTCCCAGTTAAAATATTTTTATGTCTCTACTCCACAGCAAGAAACTCTTTTCATTTTAGAGTTTGTAGTGGCTCTGTGAAAGCATGTGAATTTCACTGGAATAAAGAATTCATTCGCGTGCATATTGAAAAATAAAGACAAGCTTTATAAAACAGCTGGAAATATACAGCTATATGTAGATATAGTAACTGCTTGCTGGCACCCTATATTCTGAAAGCATACGTATATTTAAAAAACTCAACAAAAGGCAAACAAACTTGAAGCCCAAGTGCAAACATACACAATTCTTATTTTAGGAATCGGTTTTAAATTATGGATATAAAATTGAAAACAAAATGAACCATAGGGGTTTAGGAGAAGATACCTTAAATATAGAAAATTATTGAAGCATTTTTTACCTTGTTATCTTAAGTGTATTTTTTAATTTTTTTAAAGATCCTAGTTATTTATTTGACAGATCACAAGGAGGCAGAGAGGCAGGCAGAGAGAGAGGAGGAAGCGGGCTCTCTGCTCACAGGACCTGAGCCGACAGCAGATGCTTTAACCCACTGAGCCACCCAGGTGCCCATTTACCTTGTTATCTTAATAACAGTCCTAACAAGAGCAGAAAAATGTCAAGCCCCAAATAAAAACGCTATAATTGAGATGTAAAACTGACTGGAAAAAAAAAAGGAAGACTTTTTGGTTTTACAAATATTCGTACTCTCTCATTATTCTGTTCTTACATTACCTGAAATATCAATAAGTACTTTAAAAATTAAGAGACTATGAGAATATTCTAAGCAGTATGTTTTCTTTATCTACTATGGAATTTACTTTGTATGGCCTGCCATTGGGGAAATTTTCATAAACAATAGTGGTTCATCATTAAAGGATATTTGAATCTCTTTCTGAAATCTATTTGATGTGGATCTAATAACACAGTAATATATGAGACATGTTTGTTCCATCAATAACTACTAGCTATAAACTCTTCCTGTTTTTATAACCATTAAAAATGCCATTTTGGTCTGCTCTTGCTTCCCAGCTTCTGGCTCTCTGCCTTGCTCTTTAGGTTCCAATAATATAAAAATATGTGCATTGTCCTTCGTTTCTTGTCAGTGTAGCATTTCTCTCACCATCTCCTTTGCCTGTGTTACTTACCTCCCCATCCTCCTGATTTCCTTTTTATATATTGCTTTTTTCTGTTACCAAGTTATGTTGGTGCATATTTCAATTCTGTCACTAGTTGATCTGTAGATTTGTACCATTGCAGCTAGAAAATATACTTGGTATGATTTCAATCTTCTTACATTTGTAGTATGTGTTATGTTCCTCTTTTTATTTAAGATTTTATTTAATTTGTCAGAGAGAGAGAGAGAGAAACAGCAGAAAGAGGGAGCTAGTCCCCTACTGAGCAAGGAGCCCAAAGTGGGATTCAATTCCAGGATCCTGGGATCATGACCTGAGCCTAAGGCTGATGCTTAACCAACTGAGCCACCCAGGTGTCCCAGTTATGTCTCTTTTTATGTAATTTACCTAGGGGTTTCTTCTGTGCAAGCTTGAAGAAAACGTGTATCCTATTTTTCTTAGATGGAACGTTTTACATATCTTTTTTAGAACCATGCTTCAGAAAGCATGCTTCAAGTAAAAAATGTTCCTGTGAGGGAAAAACAAAACAAAACAAAAACTTTAACTGAAGTTACTCATTTAAAATAAAGCATATAGGTCGGAAGGTCGGTGGGAGGATGGGTGTAACAGGTGAAAGAGATTGAGTACATTTTTCATGATGAGATTGACTAATGAGATATAGAATTCTTGAATCACTATATTGTACACCTGAAACTAACAGAACACTGTCTATTAGCTATACTAAAAGTAAAAGAAAAAACTTCATAAAAATAATAAAATAAAATGAGTAGTTAATGAAACCACACTAAATTAATCTGCTACTTGTTGGAATGCTGTCATTTATTGCAATGATCTTTGGGTGTGGAGGAAGGGATAATGGTCAAATCAATTTTGTTGTCACCCAGAGTTGTGATTGTGATAACAGAAATGTCTGTTTCTCTCCCAATCTCCCTAGTTTCTGAGTGCAACAGCTAAATTACCAGCTCCTGACAAGAAGAACAGAGGAATAGAAAAAAGTAGAATAGCAAGAATTCAAAGATAAGTTTTTTGGATAGCATTAAAGTGTTATGTTTTATTTGGCTTATTTTATTTATTCAGGAAATCAGGTGGCAGCTTTATTTTTTACCATAATTTGCTAGTATAATGCAAATTGAATAATAAAAATGCAACACAATATGTACTAGAATAAATTACATGTAATAGATACTTATACAATAAAATGAAATGCGTATCTAATATAAATATTTAAAGTTAAATATAGTATATTTTATATATAATATAAACAAATGTTCTCAGTTATAAATATAATTTCATGAAGTCCAAGTATCACACATTTTCTGTTACTCCTGGAGAAAATAGCAGAATTGTTTTGGCAAACTACTTCCTTGTCAATTAAAATAATTTCCTTATATAAGTACAACTTGTAAGATACTGTCTTCATGAAGTCTTCCCCAAGTTCTTCAGCTTTTAGAAATTCTCTGTGACTCTATAGCCCTGATACATTTTATAGCTCTCTAACCATAACCGGTTTTTTTATTTTTTCAATCTATGTCCTCCCCACCATTCTGAAGATTTATTTTTTCGTGACAGCAATACTAGTATATTAAAAATACAAATATATCCTATATATAAAAAATAAAATATGGCCTTAGGGACCATCCACTTCACAGGCAGTCCACTGTTGGTTGTCTTTTTATAGTAATTGATGTGGTGATATCTCTGGCAAGGCTGAAGTCTGAGCTCTTCATCGTGTTGTCCTTTGTCACCAGCACTTCCCTGGTGGCCAGGTCTTGGTGTATGCACTTCTTGGAGGCAAGGTGCTCCATGCCTCAGGCTACCGGATAGGCACAGGATACCAGGTCCTTGGAGGAGAGTAGCTCTGCTGCATTGTGGCTGATATTGTAACAGTACTCCAGGTCAGGAGGCCTCTGGGCCTGCAGGTACTCCTGTATGTTGTCTTTGGAGGCATACTCCATGCTAGTGTACAAAGGACCATCCTGTATGCAGGACCCAGCAGGTTGATGGTGTCCTTGTGCTTTCCAATCATCTTCATCATCTCCATTTCTGAGAATAGGTTTGACAGGTCTTTCTCTGTTGCATCTGACTTCAACATCTTCACAGACACTTTAGTCAAATGGTTGGATTTGTCTTTGTCCAGCCCAATGTCCTCCTCCAACACCACCTGCCCAAAGTAGGCCTGTCTTAGGGGTCTACCTAAACTGCCTACAACCAGCCTGTCTCAAGGCAGTTCTGAACTCTAGATTATCCTCAAAAACATTAAACCACAAGCTAAAAATTCTCTTCACTAGGTCTCTGTGACAGGTCTAATTTTCTTATCTTTCATCATTTATCTTTTTCCTAATTCTTATTTTCAGTATAGTTTATTTGGCTTCCAGGTGTTTCCCCTGTGTTCTGTGTGCTGTTTCATAGGGAAGAATTCTCCTGTCATAAAATTATTTCTTGAGAATTCATTACATCTCTCAGTTAAAATGGGTTCTTTTATGGTACTGATTCATTTGTGTTTTCTCAAAATGGGAAGAATTTTCACAATGGTGTTTTCCTCAAGGTTCAGAGTATGCCTTAGCCTCATCTTTTCTCTTTTTGAAATTCACTTTTCAAATTCTTGTCCCTCTTTTTATCTTTTTAAATTAAAATGTTTTATTTTTATTATATTTTTTATTTGAGTTTAGTTGATATTCAGTATTCCATTGGTTTCAGGTTTTCAATATCTCCATACGTTATTCTATGATCACTACAAATATAGCCACCATCTGTCACCATATAGCACTATTATAATATCATTGACTATATTTTCTACACTGTCCCATATCTCTTTTTAAAATCTCTGATTTTTATGTTTTCTGTTATTCCAATTTTCGACAATCATTTTACTTGGGTACTTTAATAAAATATGCCTGATTACACACTCTTTGCTGAAAACCATAGCATTGGATTTATAGTAGTCTTCTTCTTCTTCTTTTTAATTAACATATAATGTATTATTAGCCCCAGGGGTACAGGTCTGTGAATCGCCAGGTTTACACACTTCACAGCACTCACCACAGCACATACCCTCCCCAATGTTCATAACCCCACCACCCTCTCCCTACCCTCCCCAAACCCCCGGCAACTCTCAGTTTGTTTTGTGAGATTAAGAGTCTCTTATGGTTTGTCTCCCTCCCGATCCCATCTTGTTTCATTTACTCTTTTCCTGTCCCCCAAACCCCCCACATTGCACCTCCATTTCCTCATATCAGGGAGATCATATGATAGTGTCTTTCTCTGATTCACTTATTTTGCTAAGCATAGTACCTTCTAGTTCCATCCATGTCATCGCAAATGGCAAGATTTCATTTATTTTGATGGCTGCATAATATTCCTTTGTATATATATATATATATATATATATATATATATATCATTAATTTGTTGATGGACATCTAGGTATCTAGGTTCTTTCCATAGTTTGGCTATTGTGGACATTGCTGCTATAAAAATTCGGTGCACGTGCCCCTTTGGATCATATAGTAGTCTTCTTTACCTCTATCAGAACCCCAGGAAGCTTTATTTATTTATTAACTCACAAAAACAGATGATCCAACACAATGTTTTTTGATGTTCAAATGTACCGCTTAACACTATGTTAAGAGTTACTGCTTAACACTATGCTTACTGTTCGCTTTCACTGTCTGACTAAATCCTCATCATCACTATGCCATTTAATCAGAAAGAACATTTGAACTCAGAGTTCTCTCCATATCAGGGAATGAAGACTCCACCCTTCTGTTTGTGCAGGTAAAATAAATGTTGATATTGTCTATCCTGCACATACCCCATCCTGTTCACCAGAATATTCACCATCAAAATATACTCAAAATAAAAACCATACCTCACCACGTCTATAACCACCCAGCATGGTAAAATCACCATGATATATTCCTGTGCTGAAAACAAGAGATAGATGTTCAACTCACTGAGCCACCTGGGCACCCCTCATTTTTCCAACTAACTTAAAATATGGGTAAAAAAGCTAAAATAATTGTTTCACATAGACAAATTTGCATAAATTCCTATTTTATATTCTGGCATTAAATGTCATCCTGTAATTCTTAACTAGATATCAACAAACCACATCTAGTGATAATACTCAATTAAAATTCATCACTTTTCTTGTGTTATATTTATCTTGTTTATTTGAATGATACTTTTTCCCCAACAGACATTACTTAAAAACCTGAAATCTCTGGATATAATTTTTAACCCAATATACTACAATATGCTTTAAATACTCTGATTTTTTTAACATCAGAATTTTCTGCAACAAACTCAAAATTGAGTGTACCTTTATAAGTTAAAATAGGGCATTTTATCATTACTTATATTTAAACTTATTTATTTATTTTTACCCATGAATTATTTTTTTACCCTCTTTCTCTCTTTCTTGTTTTATGTGAATATAGTTGGCATACAGTGTTATATTCGGTGTAGAACTTGGTGATTTGACAAGTTTGAACATTATGCTCTGTTTACCACAAGTATAGCTACCATCTATCCCATTACATCATTATTACAATATCATTAACTATATTCCTTATGCTGTGCCTTTATGTCCTTGATACATTTATACTGTAACTAGAGGCCTATCTCTTCCTCTCCCCCTCATCCATTTTGCCCATCCCCTCATTCCCCCTCTCCACTCCAATCTAGCAAACATCAGTTTCTGTATCTATGAGTTCTCTGTATTTATGGTTGATGCTATTTATTTCTATTTTATTTTTTTACTTATTCACCTTTTGTTTAAGATCTAACTAATGAAATAGGATTATTTGATGTTTCTCTTTCTCAGTCTAACTTATTTAACTTAGTGTAATGTCCTCTAGGTCCATCCATATATTTAAATTTAACATCTCTTTAATGCCTCTTGCAAGACATTAATTAATTAATTAGTTAATTAATTAATTTTACCCCAAATGGTACTTCTTCATCTACATTAATCTGAGGGAAAGGAATTACTCTAATTTGTTTTCAGTACAGTAGATAGCCAATAAGGGTAAATATCTGTTAATGGACTTTCCCTGTGAAGGACTATTTTCCTACTTAATAAACATAGATAACAACAAATGACCATTATTTCTACAATGTTTTTTAAAAGTCCCTGAGGAAATCAGGGATAGTTTTGAGCATGTAATTTCACATTAAGGAAACCGTATATATAATTTCCTTTCATTTTACAAGAAAGGAACTTAAAGTCTTACCAAGCATTGGTACAACGTTCCTTTTATAAATGGAAGATAATCTCAAGTTTACTGTGTTATGTTGGTGGTGTCAATGTTCTGGTGGACAGTTTTTCTCTCCTTCGTTTGTTTCTCAATGTTTGAATTTCCCTATGTGATCTAGTGGAAGGATCAGGGTCTACAACTAAGGGTTTGATTTTAACTTTCTGGGGTCTCTTCCAAGGCATCTGAGAAGTATTTCCCCAGATGTTCATTTTCCTCTCTCAAGAAACTGCCATTTTCATCCTTATTTGAGTTTACTTAATTGAGACAATTAAGGATTTTGTCTCCTTTTAACCCTCATCTTTCACAGAGTTGAAGAGAGTTTTGCTGTTTTGTTGTTGTTGTTTTTCCTTTCAAGTTTTCTCTTAGATGGTTCACAGGACATAATGATTTGGGAGCCATGAACAAACACTTACTTCTGAACCATCTCTAGAATACCAAATAAAATATAGTATAACATCATATTTTACCATTTAGAGACCATAAAACTAAGTATAGACTGGTTTCTGACCTCTTCATCCTTACATGGAGAAGCTCCAATAAAAAAAAAAATCAGTCTAATACAAATGACTAACAGACACATGAAAAAATCATTAGGCCTCAGGGAGATTCAAATCAATACCACATTGAGATACCACCTTGCACCAGTTAGAATGGCCAAAATTAACAAGACAGTAAACAACAAGTTGTGGAGTGGATGTGGAGAAAGGGGAACCCTGTTACACTGTTGGTGGGAATGCAAGGTGGTGCAGCCACTTTGGAAAATAGTGTGGAGATCCCTTAAGAAATTAAAAATAGAGCTACTCTATGACCCTGCAATTGCACTGCTGGGTATTTACCCCAAAGAAATAGACGTAGTGAACAGAAGGACCAACTGTACCCCAATGTTCATAGCAGTGATGGCCACAGTTGCCAAACTATGGAAAGAGCCAAGATGCCCTTCCACAGACAAATGGATAAAGAAGATATGGTCCATATATACAGTGGAGTATTGTGCCTCCATCAGAAAGGATGATTATCCAAGTTTTGTATCAACATGGACAGGACTGGAAGAGATTATGCTGAGTGAAATAAGTCAAGCAGAGAGAGTCAATTTGAGCGTATGGTTTCACTTACTTGTGAAACATACTTGTGGCATATAAGGAATAATATGGAGGACATCAGGAGAAGAAGAGGAGAAGTGAGTTGGGGGAAAACATAGGGGGAGACAAATCATGAGAGACTGTGGACTCTGAGGAACGAACTGAGGGATTTGGAGGTGGGGGGTGGAGGGTGGGTGAGCCTGGTGGTGGATATTATGGAAGGCATGCATTGCATGGAGTAGAGGATGTGGTGCATTAATAGTGAATTATGGAACACTGAAGAGAAATAAAATAAAATAAAATGAAATGAAATGGAAAAAATCAGTCTAGTCCAAAAATTTCAATAAAATATGAAGAAAAAGGAAAAATGCATTTTTTTGAAAAAGTGGGAAAGCTAAGAATATCTCAGTAACAAGCTCTCAGGTATAGTTGTGATCACTCTTGAGATGTTGAGAACAGAAGAAATGGAAACAGTTCAGTCTCCAAGCAGAGCACATCTGAAACCTCACCATTTGCTTACCATAAGGTTTTCCATCCCCTGACAGTCTTTGAGTCTCTACCAAATGCAAGTGATGGTGACCAACTCCCTTGCTATAGCTATCTCTGAATGTCTGAAGAAATAGCCTGCTTGTTCTCATTGGGAGTGTTCTTCACATATTCCCACAGAAGGAGATGAAGGTAAGACACCAAGGACCTTGATAATTTGCAAACTCCATCCTTGTGCTGTAACCCTCTCCACTTATTTTTGATACGTTTATTGCTTCAAATATTGCTAAGATTGCACCAAATTTTGTAGGCAATTGTATCATACACTTAGATTTTTTTTTTAAGAAATATGATCTTTCCCACTGATTAAAAGTTCTTCATATAGAAAAAAATGAGGGGGACATCCACCAGATAGAAGTCAGGTGTCTTACTCAGTACCTAAAAAGATCAGATTTGGAGGATATATGAACATAATCCATGATCTGCCCCATACCCTGCAGCACCTTCCCTGAAATTGTTTTGGAGTCCACAAGGAAATAAACTCTTGTAGTCTGACATAAATGAAACAATAATGCACCTTTGCAAAGAGATTCAGTAGGGCATTTTTATTCTAGTGGGACAAGTATGATTCATATAATACAGAGGTTGACAAATTTTCTTCTGTAAAAGGAATGCTAGTACATATTTTAGACTTTGGGGACTATATGGTCCTTAATGCCAAGTCCATATAGGTATCATATAGATGGCATCTAGTAAATTGTTGAAACTGTCTCCCTAAATATTACCAATACATTGTGTTGACAAGGCAAAGCTGAGTTTAGTACTTATCACTAGGAGAGGGAACACTTCTGTGAAGCTTTAGCAACATCTCAGTTGGAGAGAGGTAAATTTGTTGAGAATTGGAAATTCTGTTTGTGGTAAATTTTTCAATGTGAGACCTTGATTGGATTAAGATTGGTAATGATGATATAACAATCCAGGATTGGGAAAGACAGGAAGGTAGAGTTCTGAAGTGAATAACTCAAAGAATCTTAGGGTCCAACCTGTTGTTTGACGCTTTTCATTGAAGAGTTGATGGGACTTTCAGATCATGGAATGAATAATAGAACTATGTGCCTGGGTGTAAGGTCCCTAGAAAACTAAAAGTATGCTAATAAATATTGTGGAATATCAACACATATTAATTACTGTAGACAATAAAGTGTCTTTTGCATTCTTAGTGTCCAGGCTAGGTGAGGGGTAGACAGATTGGTTCTCAGAACTCTTGAGGTGGAGCACAGAGCAGCCACAGATAATGAATTATCAAATGAGAGGAATTCTGTGATAATAAAACTATATAGAAACTAAAATTTGAATATTTTATAATCCTCAAGTTACAAAATTTTATTCTTCCTTTGATTATCTGAAAACATTTAAAAACATTAAAAAAAAATTCTTAACTTGCAGGCCATACAACAAGCAACTGGATGGAGGTCCCTAATTCACTCTTATTTAGAGGGTCACAGTGAGTATGGTATATATGGAATAGAACATTAAAACAATATTTTTGTAAGTTTAATTTCATTTTTAGAAACTGACATAAAATTTTTCTGATTTGGGAGAAGAAAGAGATGCTTATCTTTTGAATGGATGTGGTTGAATTTTTTCAGGGGTAACTTTTGTTTTCTACAGTCATTTCCAATCCACTTAAAGGTTATCATTCAATTTGGCCATTTTCAGACCACTCACATAGTACAAATTTGTAACAGTGTATATAGGTTTCAGATTATAAATTACTCACGGAGATACTTATTTTGGGAAGTGAAATAAATCTTGAGATCAGGTTATCTCTTCCATTTGTGTGGCTGGTATAAGAGCTCAAGTGTAAGTCTCTGCTTGGAGTCCACTTTTCTTTTCCAACTTTACAGTTATGTTCCATGCAAACAAGGACTCTGACACCACCATTGACTGGTACAACAAAACAGTGCAGCACGTATGTATTAAGATCAGTAAGCTCTGGCCCTACCTGCCATCCTGCTGCCTTTGTTCATGTCTCAAGCCTAGGAGCACATATACCAATGGCTACTCTGCCTTATGAGAGTGGGATCAGGAAAGAGACTTACAAAAGGCACTGAAGACAGCCTATTGGCTATTGTGCAGAGAATTCTAGGAGCTGATATCCAGCGTATGATTTGTAAGTGACATGGATTCTGGATTGCAAGTCCATCATGCAGCTGAAAGTGGAAGTCCCAATTTCCTGTTCAAACCACTTTTGATATTCACATTATAAAAGTGATGGATCCATTCTTTTGTCAGAGTCTTAGTTTGTCTTTTCTATTTCCCATCTGATTTTCAGCTTCAAAGATATTTTATTGGAAGTAAAATAATAACAGCTCTAACTTAACATTTTCATCTTTGGCAGCAGATTATCTTTAATATTGGTTATATTTCTAAATAATTAAATACAATAACTTTTTTTTCCAAAACTTCCATGTCTGGTTTCAGTTTAATAATATTCATCTTCAGTGTCTTCACACTAGTCATATCTTCCTACTAGAGAAAATTAGATTGTAGTATATTTTTATAAGGGTAAAATTGGCTTTATTATCATTTCCAGTTTACACAGATTAATGTTTTATTTTATTTTTCTCATAAAGATCGAAATTCCAAGTTTGTCTGGTTGATGTAGCAAAGGTAATTATACCAAGAATATATTGCTTAGAAAAAAATAGCTTTACAATAACTCCCAGTTAACATATTTTTTGTCTCTTCTCCACAGCAAGAAACTCTTTTCATTTTAGAGTTTGTAGTGGCTCTGTGAAAGCATGTGAATTTCACTGGAATAAAGAATTCATTCACGTGCATATTGAAAAATAAAGATAAGCTTTATAAAACAGCTGGAAATATACAGCTATATGTAGATATAGTAACTGCTTGCTGGCACCCTATATTCTGAAAGCATATGTATATTTAAAAAACTCAACAAAAGGCAAACAAACTTGAAGCCCAAGTGCAAACATACACAATTCTTATTTTAGGAATCGGTTTTAAATTATGGATATAAAATTGAAAAAATGAACTATAGGGGTTTAGGAGAAGATACCTTAAATATAGAAAATTATTGAAGCATTTTTTACCTTGTTATCTTAAGTGTATTTTTTAATTTTTTTAAAGATCATAGTTATTTATTTGACAGATCACAAGGAGGCAGAGAGGCAGGCAGAGAGAGAGGAGGAAGCGGGCTCTCTGCTCGCAGGACCTGAGCCGACAGCAGACGCTTTAACCCACTGAGCAACCCAGGTGCCCATTTACCTTGTTATCTTAATAAGAGGCCTAACAAGAGCAGAAAAATGTCAAGCCCCAATTAAAAACGCTATAATTGAGATGTAAAACTGACTGGAAAAAAAAAGGAAGACTTTTTGGTTTTACAAATATTCGTACTCTCTCATTATTCTGTTCTTACATTACCTGAAATATCAATAGGTACTTTAAAAATTAAGAGACTATGAGAATAATCTAAGCAGTAGGTGTTACTTTATCTACTATCGAATTTCCTTTGTATGGCCTGCCATTGGGGAATTTTTCATAAACAATAGTGGTTCATCATTTAAGGATATTTGAATCTCTTTCTGAAATCTATTTGATGTGGATCTAATAATACAGTAATATATGAGACATGTTTGTTCCATCAATAACTACTAGCTATAAACTCTTCCTGTTTTTATAACCATTAAAAGTGCCATTTTGGTCTGCTCTTGCTTCCCAGCTTCTGGCTCTCTGCCTTGCTCTTTAGGTTCCAATAATATAAAAATATGTGCTTTCTCTTCGTTTCTTGTCAGTGTAGCATTTCTCTCACCATCTCCTTTGCCTGTGTTACTTACCTCCCCATCCTCCTGATTTTTTTTTTATATATTGCTTTTTTCTGTTACCAAGTTACGTTGGTGCATATTTCAATTCTGTCACTAGTTGATCTGTAGTTTTGTACCATTGCAGCTAGAAAATATACTTGGTATGATTTCAATCTTCTTACATTTGTAGTATGTGTTGTGTTCCTCTTTTTATTTAAGATTTTATTTAATTTGTCAGAGAGAGAGAGAGAGAAACAGCAGAAAGAGGGAGCTAGTCCCCTACTGAGCAAGGAGCCCAAAGTGGGATTCAATTCCAGGATCCTGGGATGAAGACCTGAGCCTAAGGCCGATGCTTAACCAACTGAGCCACCCAGGTGTCCCAGTTATGTCTCTTTTTATGTAATTTAGCTAGGGGATTCTTCTGTGCAAGCTTGAAGTAAATGTGTATCCTATTTTTCTTAGATGGAAGGTTTTACATATCTTTTTTAGAACCATGCTTCAGAAAACATGCTTCAAGTAAAAAATGTTCCTGTGAGGGAAAAACAAAACAAGACAAAAAACCTTTAACTGAAGTTACTCATTTAAAATAAAGCATATAGGAGGGAAGTTCGGTGGGAGGATGGGTGTAACAGGTGAAAGAGATTGAGTACATTTATCATGATGAGATTGACTAATGAGATATAGAATTCTTGAATCACTATATTGTACACCTGAAACTAACAGAACACTGTCTATTAGCTATACTAAAAGTAAAAGAAAAAACTTCATAAAAATAATAAAATAAAATGAGAAGTTAATGAAACTACACTAAATTAAGCTGCTACTTGATGGAGAGCTGTCATTTATTGCAATGATCTTTGGGTGTGGAGGAAGGGATAATGGTCAAATCAATTTTGTTGTCACCCAGAGTTGTGATTGTGATAACAGAAATGTCTGTTTCTCTCCCAATCTCCCTAGTTTCTGAGTGCAGCAGCTAAATTACCAGCTCCCAGACAAGAAGAACAGAAGAATAGAAAAAAGTAGAATAGCAAGAATTTAAATTACCAGCTCCCAGACAAGAAGAACAGAAGAATAGAAAAAAGTAGAATAGCAAGAATTCAAAGATAAGTTTTTTGGATAGCATTAAAGTGTTATGTTTTATTTGGCTTATTTTATTTATTCAGGAAATCAGGTGGCAGCTTTATTTTTTACCATAATTTGCTAGTATAATGCAAATTGAATAATAAAAATGCAACACAATATGTACTAGAATAAATTACATGTAATAGATACTTATACAATAAAATGAAATGATAAGGGTAACTTTTTTTTTTTAAAGCATAGACAAAATCATGAAAGACATTGAAATGAACCTAAAAGATTGTAGGGAAAATAGGTGTTGTCTCATGTACCCTTCTGGGCTGACCAATTCTATGGGATATTCTGTGCCTTTCTTGGCTTTGAGCTATTTTGCAACTCTATAGATTTTACATAATTGATGTGGATGCAGATGATCTTGTCTAGCTATATGTAAATGAATCTTGTCCACTGGAAGTACAGTTGACCCCCTTTCCTTTGGTAGAAGGCAGTTTTGCATCCATTTGCGTTCTATTTGCATATCTATTTGCATCTATCAAAGCAAATTCGTTTAAGTATTACTGATTGTATATGTGTCTGCCTTGAGATTCTTGCTTGAAGTGGTGGTAACATCTTAGTGGTTCCCGAGCTAATGAATGAATTAAACAAAATCCCTTCAGGCATTCATCTCATATTTGTAAAATGGTCCTTATCTAATCTTTTAGAGAAAATGATACACTAGCAAACCATGACAAGATTCTGGTAAATGAAAAGTGCAATGAAATCAAATCGGAATGAATTTTAGAATTACCTTCAATGTGGTCCACGCTATGCCAGAGGCAGAGAATGAATGAATCTCAAAGACATGGCTTCTGGCCCCCAGGAGTTACAGTAATCTGTGTCAACATTGGCATGCCTGAGAAATGCATGTGACTTTCCCATCAGGGTTTCCCCAGGGGTTCAGTTAACCTTTCTCTTCCAAGCTACCCTCTCTTGTAGTGATATCAACTGTGCCCTTGGTTTCAGCTCCCATTCCCTAGCCAACATCTCTGCCACTGATACACGACCATCTGTTTCTTTCCTACCCACCAGGCCCATGTAACTGACTACCTACTCATGCTATTTCACTGATGTCCCACCTGTGCCTCAAAACCCAGCATGTTCAAAACTTGATTCATCATCGTTTCTGAAAGAATGGCTTATCCTCTTTTGTTTTGTTTCTTTAGAAATGATTCTACCAATGCCAGCGGCATGCACCAGAAACCGGGAAGGAATCATACAGCTGAGCCAACCTGCTGTACTTTAAAACACTTGACCACAATTCTCCAGTGGATACTCAACCCTGGCTTCAAACTCCCTTGTCTCTTCGGTGAGTTTGCTTCCCCTCTAATGGATGACCGTTTCACACCTTCAAGACTTGCCTCAACAATCCCTACCCCCACCTCTTCTGAACTATGTCACCTCACTCCCAGCTCCTGTCCTAGGGATGAGGGAGCAGAAGGCAAGCTGAGGACGAAGCAGAAACTGGCACCCTACACCCTCTCCCCATGCCATATGTGTAAAATTCCTCATGCACTCCCGGCTGCCCTAAAGGAAAAACGATGCTTAACTGATAGAGATCCCAGTCCTGCAGGACAGGAGTCTCCCTCCATCTACAAATGTCCTAGCGACTTACAAGGAAGGAAGAAGCTTTCTCATCAATAGCCTGACTTCCAGAGACCCATACCTCAGTTTACGGAAGCCCTAACATCACCCTCCCCTCCATAAAATTGAGGGAGGCTAAGGGGGAGGGAAGTGTAATAAAACTGAATTTATTCTAAGCCCAACGCCCACTGACAAGGATGTGTGATAGGAGGAATGTAACATATCTCCAGGAAACTCCCGACTGTCTTCATGCTTTCCCTCATTAGAGGCAAAAACAGCCTTGACTTGACAATAACCAGGTCTCCCTTATCCTGAAATTCTTCTTTAGCATATGACAGTCCTTCTGGACACCCTCTTTGTCCTCACCTTCCTCAGCTCCCAGTCAACCATGCCTCTGTCTGAGCAGCTCTTTCTGCCCCTGGGTCCTGTCCCTGTGTTTTAATAAAACCACCATTTGCACCTAAGACGTCTCAAGAATCCTTTCTTGGTCATCGGCTCTGGACCTCACCCCACCAAACCTCACCTGTGTTCCAAAACTTCATCACTAGTGTCACACTTCAAGAAAATAAAAGCCCCTTGTGCAGGAATTCCCTTATCTTACCACCACCCAATCAAATCTATACCTACATTTGTATCCATTTTTAATTTGTTTTTAGACATTTACTCAACAAATATTTAGTCAGTACCCACTGTGTGCTACACACTGCCCTGAGTGTTTGTAAATCTGTGGCTAAGGACACAGAAAAGTCCCTGGCATCATGGAATTTACATGGTAATTGGAGAAATGTACAAGAAACACAGAAAGAGTTGAAGACAGAGCAGGTTTATTGAAAAGAGCAGACATCCCCAGCTGGGTTTTGTTCTTCCTTGTGCCTGGGATTTGTTCCCTCCAGCCCTCTCCAGGACTCCACTCCCAGGGTCAATCTCAAGTTCTCGTTCCAATGGATCCTTCCAGTCAGAAGACAAATGACCTTTTTCTTAAAAACAAAAGGAAAAAACCCAAACAAAGACTTCCTTTAACCTTCTATCTTCCTATAACAACCTCCATATTTCTCTCCCCACTTCATTCCCAGCATAGCTTGTAAAATATTTGTCTACACCTGTGGTTGTAGGGTACCATGTCCCCAAGGGTAGTTGAAAAATCTCTATAAAGAATCCTTATGTGCAGATCATTTTAAGGGAGTCCATTTCCAGATCCAAACTCCATGTGTGCTCTGTAGGATAGGTGATATGCCCATTCTTGGGTCTGATATCAGGATACTCCTCTCCTTCCTGGAAGATCAAAACACTCCTCTCAGATCTTATTAGAGTGTAGGACTTGGGCTGATACCAAAGTTGAAATACCAGTTTTGTTTCAAATAATGCCCTTCTGTGGGCAGTCCTGGGGCTCCGCCTTTAGGGCTTCCTCTCCTTATTAGGGTAAAGGTTAACATTGGAAAGGGGATTTGGGCAGATGTTGGAAGTGCTCTGACATCAGAATAACAATCAGTTTTGGTTAGTGACACTCATTCCTTCATATTTAAATTAAAATACATACTTTTAGGGACATAATAGGAAAAGGCACAAGTGAGGGTTTTAATGGTTTCATTCCATTCCAGTGTGGTTTGGGAAATAAAATAACAGAAAATGAGACTGTTCTGCTTTAAAAAAAAAATCAACTTGTAGCAGGCAAACGTTATTCCAATGAAGTCGATCATTTCCTACCTTATTTTCTTCTTAAAGATTTATTTGGTAGAGACACACACACACACACACACACGCAGAACACAAGTAGGGAGAGCGCGGGAGGGAGAAGCAGGCTTCCTGCTGATCAGGAATGTGGGCCTTCATCCCAGGCCCCTGGGATCATGATCTGAGCCAAAGGCAGCTGCTTAGTGACTGAGCCACCCAGGTGCCCTCTATCTCATTTTTTAAATGTTTAATATTTTCAAAACCTAGTTAATAAAATATACATATATTGTGATGAAAAGTTTATGATTAAAAAGTTTCAGATGCCCACTTATAAATGTGCAAGGTGTGTGAATTCTCATAGGAGGACCATGCACCATACACGCCTATCACAGGCAAACGTGGATGTACTCGGTGTCTCTAGATTCCCGCTTCCTTAGTGCCCTCTTAATCACATGGTTTCTCTTCCTACTATCCTGGACCTGTATTCTCAATTTGCTTCTCTATTTCATCTCTGCCCCCTTTGAAGAGCTTGATTCTGGGTCTTCTGTAGCTATGCGTTCGCTCTCTCACTCTCTCTCCCTCGATCAGGCTTTCGCAACCTAGCACTATTGATACCTGGTGGGTGATTCTCTGCTGTGGGGCTGTCCTATGCAGAATCTCTGGTCTATAGCCACTAGATGCCAGCAGCACCACCACCACCACCCCCCGCCAAGAGGTGACCACCAAAAATGTCGCCAGATATTGTTCAATCGGCCCTGGGAGCAAAACTCCTTGCCTCCCAGCCCCAGTTTAAAAACCACTGCTCTAGCCGATTCCATTCAGCATCATTGATTTAAGTTCTTTGTAGAAACTGAAGGCTCTGAAGCTAACGTCTTTAATCCCAACCCGCCCTTTGAGCTGAGAATTACATGGCCAGCTGCCTGCAGCATATTTCTCCATGAATATGTAACAGGAGTCTTATTTTCACCATGATTTCTATCCTGCTCCCTCCTCAACCTGCTCCTGTCCCAGTCTCCCCATCTTAGTAAACAGCATCCCCACCTCCTACTGGCTAAAGCCTCAGCCCCTGGGATAAATTCCCCCTTTCCCTTTTCTCATATCTAATCCATCAGCAATTCCAACTGATTTGACCTCCAAAAGAGAAGTCAGACTTGCTCACTGCTCTTTATATCCACTGCTCCCATTTGAATCCGAACCCTGAAATTTTTTTTGCACTTCAGACACTGTTAACAGTAATTGGTCCCATGACTACACCTACACAGATATTTTACAAGATCGCTAATCACTGCCAAGTTGCCAAATCCAATGATTAACCCTCAGATCCAAATGACTCAACCTGTCAGTCCTATAGACATAGAAGTCCCTCCACTTCTCTGGAAATATTCTTTTTCATCGTGATGTTGGCTCTCCCTTCCTCTTCCACGCTGGTCAGTGATGATGGCTCCTTTCCTGGCTGGGTTTTTTTGAGTTTCCTGACCTTTAGACATAAGTCCTGTGCTCTGGGACTCGGACCTTCTTCTTGAGTTTTCTGTTGTGTTAAGAAAAAAAAGTTCAGCTGAGTACATTTTAAAGAACCTATTGGTTTTATTCAATGATTCACGAAATGGGCAGCATCCTGCTTGCAGACTGAAAGGAGCTCGGAGGAGCAGTACAAAATGAAAGACTTTTATAGGCAGAAGAGAGGAGGAGCAAGGAAGTCACGTCAGGCAAACAAGGCAGGTTAGTTATGGCCAGGTGACTTGGCTTCTGGGGATGGCAGGGGTCCGAGGGAGTGGGGATCAGGTGGTGTCTGCTTGCCTGGGCTCAGATTCCATTTCTGGGACAGCTGAAATCATAATTAATTCTGGTTTAGGGGACATGGGGCTTAGCATAAGCAACTCCATTTTGGGCCTCTTGTTTTGTTTTTAATAGTTACTTCGTAACAAATAATAACAAGTTTAGTAGCTTTAAACAGCTCAGTTTGCTATCCTACCATCTCTAGCTGTCAGGAGGCCAGACACAGCTTAACCAGGGTCCTCGGCTCTGGGTCTCACTCAAAGGAGGAGAGAAGGCGCCCACCAAGCTGTGTTCTCACCTGCAGGTTCCACTAGGGAAGGCTCTGCTTCCAAATTCACTCGGGTTGTTGGCAGAACTCATTTCCTTGTAGCTGTGTGATTTGGGGGGCAGCCCATGCTGGGGCGGGCCAGGGAGATTCTCCAGGCTGTTAACTGGAAACCATCCTCAGCCCCCAGAGGCTGCTTGCGGTTTCCTGCCATATAACTCTCTCCACAGGTGATTCCGAACTTGGCTCTTTGCTTCTTCAAGTCCAGGACAGCCTCTCACTCCAATCAGTAAAACAGTCTGATTTAATATAATGAGATCATAATAGTGACATCTTCTTACCTTGCCAAATTCTACTGGTTAAAAGCAAGTCCTAAGTCCCATACACACTCCCATCCATACTCACAGGACAAATACCAGGGGACAGATATCATGAAGCTGCCTTATCATGTTGCCAATCACACCTCTGTCCATACTCAGTGCTTAGTTAAGCCCACTTCTTCTCAGAGCTTGAACCCTATGTCCTAACGGTGCTCATATTAGTGCCTCCAGCCTGGACCTCACCCATGAATGCCAGACTCATGTGTTCAGCTGCTGGTTGGGCATCCCCATGTGGATTCAGCCACCATCTCCAGAACCATACACCTATTGCCCATCAAACTTGCTTCTCCCGTCGTCTTTCCCATTTAGCAAGTGGTAGCGTCACTGTTCCAGGGCCTCGGGCCCCCAAAATTGTAAAATCATCCCAACTCTTGTCTTTTCCACACACTCCACACTTAATATATTTACAAATCCTGCGTGTTTTGTCTTCAATATACACCCAGAATCTCCCCCCTTCTCCCCACCCCTGCATCTACTGCTCTGGTCTGGGACAATACCCCTCTCACCCAGATCAGTGGTCCTCAACCAGGAGAGTTTTGTGCACCTGCTCCCCCCCCAGGGGATTTTGACAGGGTCTGGACACACTTTTCCTTGTCACAACTTGGGAGTGGGAAAGGGCGCTCCTGCGATCTAGTGGTCAGTGCACAGGACAGCTCCCCATAGCAAAAATTAATGAGGCCTGAAATGCCAGCAGTATAGAAATCTCAGTCTACATTAATGCAAGTAGCATCCCCACCCCACAACCCCACAAGTCTATTCTGCACACAGCAGCCCGAGTGATTCTTTTCTTTTCTCTTTAAGATTTTATTTATTTATTTGACAGAGTGAGAGAGAGATCCATGTAGGCAGAGAGGCAGGCAGTGGGAAAGGGAGAATCAGGCTCCCTGATGAGGGGAGGGAGGACCCCGAGACCATGACCTGAGCTGAAGGCAGAGGCTTAACCCACTGAGCCACCCAGGCGCCCCAATCCTATTCTAATCTAAATCAAGTCAAGCCTCTTCAAAACCATCCAAGCTCTTCTCATCTGGCACAAAGTTAAAGGCAAATCTTTACAATGGCCTTCAAGACTTTATGTGATCTGACCCCACTACCTTCCTTACCTACCTCCTACCACTTGCCGTCTTGCTCATTTTTTGCCCAGCATTATTGGTCGCCGTGTCATTCTTTTAACACACCAGATGTGCTCCCACCTTGGGCTTACTGTTTGCTTTGTGTGGGATGCTCTTCTCCAAACAGCACAACTGCTCGTTCCTTAATTTCCTCCAGGTCTTTCCTCAAATGAGGGAGACTTCCCTGACACAGTCCCATAGAAAATACCAACCTGCTCCCCTAAACCCCCACACCACATGTCCACTCACTCAGCTTAGTTTCCTTCCTACCCCACATCAACCCCTGATATGTATGTATATTTATTTGCTTCATTTCTCACTCAACAACTAAAATGAAAACTCCAGGAGGACATCAAATTCATTTTGTTTCTTGTTAACTATTCTGTCTTTAGGGTTTAGAACAGTACCTGACACATAGTAGATGTTCCGTAAATATTGGAGAATGATTTGTTTCTATTTTTGCCTTTTCTCTATCCATTCTTTACACAGCAGCCAAAAATGACATTTTAAAAATGCAAAAGGAATCCCATGACCACCCTCCACCCACCAGTGTAAAACCCTTCAACGGCTTTTCGTTGTGCTCAAGCCGCAGCTGACATTCTACAGCCCAGGCCAGATTAAGATTTCAGAGTTCTTAATCACTGGAAAGACGATGGTGTTGTCACCACCAGAGATATTTAAATATTTTTGAAGATTAGATCCCAAAGTAAGTGTGCTAAAAGCCTAGCAATATCCTATTTCACAAACTCAGATTTCATAAAGTCTCATTAGTCTTCTCACCTTGTGTAAGTTTAATCTTTCCTCGGCCTCCTTTTCTCTTCTGTTTCAGGCACTCACCATACTTTGCCAGAATGACCATAACGGCCTTCCAACCTGTCATCTCATCTTCAGGAATATTCCCCTTTCCCTCCCCTCGTCACACACCAATTCATCCTCTAAACTTATTCTAAGATGATCACTCTAAAATTTGCATCTCATTGTGTTCTTCCCCTACAGGAACTTACATGTGAATTTTGTTGGTATGGTATTTTTACAAGACCCTTTGCTTGCAAATGGCACCAATCCAAAGAAAACTGGAGGAACCAAAAGGAAAAAGCAAGCAAACAAACAAAAAACAAAGGAATGTCCAGGTTCCTGTAGGGGTGGATACCACAGAAGTTCATGAAAATCCAAAAGAAGACGGGGCACCTGGGTGGCTCAGTGGGTTAAGCCTCTGCCTTCGGCTCAGGTCATGATCCCAGGGTCCTGGGATCGAGCCCCACATTGGGCTTTCTGCTCTGCAGGGAGCCAGCTTCCTCCTCTCTCTCTGCCTGCCTCTCTGCCTACTTGTGATCTCTGTCAGATAAATAAAGAAAAAATCTTTTTAAAAAATCAAAAGAAGAGCTGCAGAACTAAAATTTCAGAATCAAGAACTAGGGCCTAGAAACTGGCAAAACACTTTTCTCTTTGTCCATGTCTCATGTTTACTCGTCTCCATATGGCTGCTGTCTTCTCTGGTCAGACTCTTCAAGTGTCCAGGAAGATGGCCATTGCCAGCTCCTGAATCCCATCCAGCAAGGCCAGTCACTCGCCTAAAGAGAGAACCTTGTCTTCCTGTCATTTACATATCAATCCCAGGGAGACTCTGATTGGTCCTATTGGTGTCAGGTGGACCAATCACTATATGGGTTTATATGTGTGCCCATCCTCCCCCAGACTGCATAAAGCACAGGTGAAATTTTTTAAAATTAACATATAATGTATTATTTGCCCCAAGGGTGCAGGTCTGTGATTCATCTGTGTCACATGTTTCACAGAACTCACCATATCACATACCCTCCTCAATGTTCATAACCCAGCCACCCTCTCCATACCCCCTCCATCCCCGCAAACCTCAGTTTGTTTTGTGAGATTAAGTCTGTTATGGTTTGTCTCTCTCCCCATCCCATCTTGTTTCATTTTTTCCCTCCCTACCTCCCATGACCCCCTACCCTGCCTTTCAAATTCCTCATATCAGAGAGATCATATGATAATTGCCTTTCTCTGATTGACTTACTTCACTTAGCATAATACCCTCTAGTTCCATCCAAGTCATTGCAAATGGCAAGATTTCATTTTTGATGGCTGCATAGTATTCCTGTGTGTGTGTGTGTGTGTGTGTGTGTGTTTATTACATCTTCTTTATCCATTCCTCTGTTGATGAACATCTAGGTTCTTTCCATAGTTTGGCTATTGTGGACATTGCTGCTGTAAACATTCAGGTTCACATGCCCCTTTGGATCACTACATTTGTATCTTTTTTTTTTTTTTTAAAAGATATATTTATTTATTTGAGAAAGAGAGAGAGAGAGAGAGAGAGAGAGAGCATGGGTGTGGGGCAGTAGAGGAAGAGGGAGAAAGAGAATCTCAAGCAGACTCCTTGCTGAGCAAGGAGCCTTATGTGGGGCTTGATCTCATGACCTTGAGACCATGACCCTGAGATCATGACTTTAGCTGAAACCAAGAGCTGGACACTCAACCAACTCTACCACCCAGCCACCCTTTCTCTATAACTTTTTTTTTTTTTGGTTGGGTAATTTGAGTTTTATTGCATTTCTTTTTTTTTTTCCATAACCTCAAAGTTTTTTAATTTTTTTTTTAAATTTTTTATTTTTTATAAACATATATTTTTATCCCCTGGGGTACAGGTCTGTGAATCACCAGGCTTACACACTTCACAGCACTCACCAAATCACATACCCTCCCCAATGTCCATAATCCCACCCCCTTCTCCCAAACCCCCTCCCCCCGGCGACCTCAGTTTGTTTTGTGAGATCAAGAGTCACTTATGGTTTGTCTCCCTCCCAATCCCATCTTGTTTCATTTATTCTTCTTCTACCCACTTAAGCCTCCATGTTGCATCACCACTTCCTCATATCAGGGAGATCATATGATAGTTGTCTTTCTCTGCTTGACTTATTTCGCTAAGCATGATACGCTCTAGTTCCATCCATGTTGTTGCAAATGGCAAGATTTCATTTCTTTTGATGGCTGCATAGTATTCCATTGTGTATATATACCACATCTTCTTGATCCATTCATCTGTTGATGGACATCTAGGTTCTTTCCATAGTTTGGCTACTGTGGACATTGCTGCTATAAACATTCGGGTGCATGTGTCCCTTTGGACCACTACATTTGTATCTTTAGGGTAAATACCCAATAGTGCAATTGCTGGGTCATAGGGCAGTTCTATTTTCAACATTTTGAGGAACCTCCATGCTGTTTTCCAGAGTGGCTGCACCAGCTTACATTCCCACCAACAGTGTAGGAGGGTTCCCCTTTCTCTGCATCCTCGCCAGCATCTGTCATTTCCTGACTTGTTGATTTTAGCCATTCTGACTGGTGTGAGGTGATATCTCATTGTGGTTTTGATTTGTATTTCCCTGATGCCGAGTGATATGGAGCACTTTTTCATGTGTCTGTTCGCCATCTGGATGTCTTCTTTGCAGAAATGTCTGTTCATGTCTTCTGCCCATTTCTTGATTGGATTATTTGTTCTTTGGGTGTTGAGTTTGCTAAGTTCTTTATAGATTCTGGACACTAGTCCTTTATCTGATATGTCGTTTGCAAATATCTTCTCCCATTCTGTCAGTTGTCTTTTGATTTTGTTAACTGTTTCCTTTGCTGTGCAAAAGCTTTTGATCTTGATGAAATCCCAGTAGTTCATTTTTTCCCTTGCTTCCGTTGCCTTTTGCGTTGTTCCTAGGAAGATGTTGCTGCGGCAGAGGTCGAAGAGGTTGCTGCCCGTGTTCTCCTCAAGGATTTTGATGGATTCCTTTCGTACATTGAGGTCCTTCATCCATTTTGAGTCTATTTTTGTGTGTGGTGTAAGGAAATGGTCCAATTTCATTTTTCTGCATGTGGCTGTCCAATTTTCCCAGCACCATTTATTGAAAAGGCTGTCTTTTTTCCATTGGACATTCTTTCCTGCTTTGTCGAAGATTAGTTGACCATAGATTTGAGGGTCTATTTCTGGGCTCTCTATTCTGTTCCATTGATCTATGTGTCTGTTTTTGTGCCAGTACCATGCTGTCTTGATGATGACAGCTTTGTAATAGAGCTTGAAGTCCGGGATTGTGATGCCACCAACGTTGGCTTTCTTTTTCAATATCCCTTTGGCTATTCGAGGTCTTTTCTGGTTCCATATAAATTTTAGAATTATTTGTTCCATTTCTTTGAAAAAGATGGATGGTACTTTGATAGGAATTGCATTAAATGTGTAGATTGCTTTAGGTAGCATAGACATTTTCACAATATTTATTCTTCCAATCCAGGAGCATGGAACATTTTTCCATTTCTTTGTGTCTTCCTCAATTTCTTTCATGAGTACTTTATAGTTTTCTGAGTATAGATTCTGTGTCTCTTTGGTTAGGTTTATTCCTAGGTATCTTATGGTTTTGGATGCAATTGTAAATGGGATTGACTCCTTAATATCTCTTTCTTCTGTCTTGCTGTTGGTGTAGAGAAATGCAACTGATTTCTGTGCATTGATTTTATATCCTGACACTTTACTGAATTCCTGTATAAGTTCTAGCAGTTTTGGAGTAAAGTCTTTTGGGTTTTCCACATATAGTATCATATCATCTGCAAAGAGTGATAATTTGACTTCTTCTTTGCCGATTTGGATGCCTTTAATTTCCTTTTGTTGTCTGATTGCTGAGGCTAGGACCTCTAGTACTATGTTGAATAGCAGTGGTGATAATGGACATCCCTGCCGTGTTCCTGACCTTAGCGGAAAAGCTTTCAGTTTTTCTCCATTGAGAATGATATTTGCGGTGGGTTTTTCATAGATGGCTTTGATGATATTGAGGTATGTGCCCTCTATCCCTACACTTTGAAGAGTTTTGATCAGGAAGGGATGCTGTACTTTGTCAAATGCTTTTTCAGCATCTATTGAGAGTATCATATGGTTCTTGTTCTTTCTTTTATTGATGTGTTGTATCACATTGATTTGTGGATGTTGAACCAACCTCGCAGCCCTGGAATAAATCCCACTTGGTCGTGGTGAATAATCCTTTTAATGTACTGTTGAATCCTATTGGCTAGTATTTTGGTGAGAATTTTCGCATCTGTGTTCATCAAGGATATTGGTCTATAGCTCTCTTTTTTGATGGGATCCTTGTCTTTTTGGGGGATCAAGGTGATGCTCGCCTCATAAAATGAGTTTGGAAGTTTTCCTTCCATTTCTATTTTTTGGGAACAGTTTCAGGAGAATAGGAATTAGTTATTCTTTAAATGTTTGGTAGAATTTCCCCGGGAAGCCATCTGGCCCTGGGCTTTTGTTTGTTTGGAGATTTTTAAGGACGGTTTCAATCTCTTTACTGGTTATGGGTCTGTTTAGGATTTTTAGTTCTTCCTGGTTCAGTTGTGGTAGTTTATATGTTTCTAGGAATGCATCCATTTCTTCCAGATTGTCAAATTTGTTGGCATAGAGTTGCTCATAGTATGTTCTTATAATAGTTTGTATTTCTTTGGAGTTAGTTGTGATCTCTCCTCTTTCATTCATGATTTCATTTAGTTGAGTCCTTTCTCTTTTCTTTTTGATAAGTCTGGCCAGGGGCTTATCAGTTTTATTAATTCTTACAAAGAACCAGCTCCTAGTTTCGTTGATTTGCTCTATTGTTTTTTTGGTTTCTATTTCATTGATTTCTGCTCTGATCTTTATGATTTCTCTTCTCCTGCTGGGCTTAGGGTTGCTTTGAAGTGTGAAAACCTGGAGATTCACAGACCTGTATCCCTGGGGATAAAAATATATGTTTATAAAAAATAAAAAATTAAAAAAATAAGAATTATATAGGGCATCTCTTCTAGAAGCAAAATTTTCAAATGTCAAACATCTGAAAGCATAGAAGGAGAAGTAATAGTGTGAATTGTACTTCAATGCTCTTTTCTTTATATTCAGCAAACAGCTTCATTCACACCTTTCCAATTTTTTCAACTCTTTTGACAAAGCCTTCAGAGGAGTTACTGCTGATGACAACCATCACAGCCTAACAGGAGAAATTTTATAAAGAAAAATAATAGCATGTTTTTCCCAAATTGTTAAGGATATGGTGAAACTCTGTCAGATTCAAAGGAGGAATGTGCAATTCCATGCTCTATATAATAATAACTTATTTTAATAGTGGCTTTGCAATTTTGAGATATATCCATTTACTTAAACCGCTAAAAATAAACAAAAACAAAGAAATTAACATGGGTTCGAGACAGGAATTATCTAATCTAAAAATAGCACATGTTCACAGAATACACAACACATATCCCAAATACTACTATAGGTTTCAAGTAATAGTCAAAACAATAGTAAAAATGATTCAGACCCTACCAGTCAAATCATAAATGGGACCTTAACTGTAAATCCTTATCTTTAGATCAAAGCGGGTAATTGGGTGCTGAAGATACATTAAAGAACTAATATGTTATAGACCTCCTCTGAAATGAGTCATTTATTCCATCACTTTTCCTGCACAGCTGCTGACCCATGTTTTGGTTCCTGGAAATAGCTGCTACCCTGTCATACTTCTTAAAAGCACATATATTGATAACTCTACTCCTTCCTCCATTCCTCTGTGACTGTCACTGTGTTAAAATGTGGAGCCAGCTGACTCACTTGTGGTCGTAACTTGTAGAAATAATAAAGTAGATGAGTTTGCAAAGTATTTTGTTATTTCTAAAAATGCAAACACCAAATTACATTGAAATCATAAGGGGTGTTTCAGGGAGAGCTGTAGGATGTGGTTTCTTGTGTAATCCACAGAGATTAGCTCCAACACATATTTAAACTCTCCTCTAGGAGCAACCTTAGTGGTAAAGCAAGAAGATAAACAGATGTATACACACCCTGGCACAAAATTATCACTTATGTTTGGCTTCCTAGTCTCCTCGTGTTACTTATTTATCTTAACCTCTCTCTGAAATCAGGGAACACAGAATCTCAATCAGTTGACATTTTTCTACTGAATTACCCAATAGTCTGATCATACCCCTAAGACTTTTTAAAATTAGTTCACTCATAATCCCAAATCTGCTTTGCCTCCTCAGCTCAGTACACTGTAATTTGATTTCAAAATGAGGACAGTTGTCAGTAATGCCACATTCATTGATCTATTTTACAATTCCATGTACTTAGAACTATGAAAATATGTTCATAACATCCATTCCAATAAGCCACCCTAAATTTATTATCATGAAACAAGACCTCAAGAAAGATAATTCAAAATCATCCATGTATTTGCAATTTATTGCAATAAAGCCTTTATCAATAGACTTCCCTGTGCACATGGTGGTCAAATTGCTGGTGAAAACCAGCCAGATCTATTACAAGCTTTCTCATGGCTTCTAGGTAACCCAAGTGAGCCTTTATTGATACTGGGAAGGGATAAAGCAGGGAAGGGATAAACAGTGATGTAAGAATTGGCTAGACAAAAGTAATAACTCTCATTACAAACTGAGTATTTTAAAGCAAAGGAGCCTGTTGGGAATATTGTTTATAAAATAGTGGTATATTTTTACTAACTTTTAAAAATTCAATTAGTTAACATATAGTGTACCATTAGTTTCAAATGTAGATTTCAGTTATTCATCCATAACATATAATAGCTAATACTCAGTACTTACTGTTATATCTTCTTGAAAGCAGAATTTTAACCCACTGAGCCAGCCAGGCACCCTTGAAAGCAGAAGTTTAGATCATATTTTCTGATTACTTCCATGTAGTACAACACTTTTCTGCTAGCAACCTTCAAAACATACTGTTTGTTAGAGGAATTTCTTTAATAATAAATAAATAGGAATTTATTTAAATTTATAAATATATAAAATAAACAGGAATTTATTTAAATTGATTTATATATTGCATGCTGTTTCATTGTTCACAAATAAGGTGATGATATTATAGCCATTAGTTGGTAGCACTGATATATAACTTTCTTTTTACACAAAATAGATATATATTTTAAAAGAATCTGAATCTGTGGCAAACTTTTAAAAAACCCTAAACAGTAAAGTTTATCATTTTAACTAATCTCAATTATCTTCCTCAACTGTGATAGTATATCCTTTTATCTAGGCCAGATATTGTATGAGGGATTTGAAGAGACATACTTTTCTAAATTTCAGTTTTCTCATCTGCAAAATGCTGATCATGATCCTACAATAAAATGCACTTACAATTTTTTGATGAGAATTTATTTATTTATTTATTTATTTATTTAAAGATTTTATTTATTTATCAGAGAGTGGGCGAGAGAGCAAGCACAGGCAGACAGAATGGCAGGCAGAGGCAGAGGGAGAAGCAGGCTCCCGGACGAGCAAGCAGCCTGATGCGGGACTTGATCTCAGGACGCTGGGATCATGACCTGAGCCAAAGGCAGCTGCTTAACCAACTGAGCCACCCAGGCGGCCCTTTTGATGAAAATTTAATCTGTATAAACAATATATTTGCTGTAATGCGTGGTTCATGGAATACATCTTATTTAATTATAAGCAACAACAGTATTAGAAATTAAGTAAATGTGTCTATAATATTTAAAGTTTTAACACATAATTCCAGTGCTTTGCCTTATTTTCTCAAATCCCTTTACCATTTTCACTGACAGAGTCAAATGTACTTTTTCTACTAGTAGCCAGCTCTTTGTCTTTTGTCAGATAGATGCCCTTGTGAATTATTTATAATAGAGATATTAGCAATAATAATAATAATAAATAGCAATGAAATGTTAAAAAAAGTATTCTTAACGAATTAGGGTTCTTAGACATCAATTAGAGGAACCACCTCTGGCAAGCAAGTTAATCTGCAAAACATTCCCAGAATTAACACGTCAATCAGATACAGGGTTGTCCGCAGACTGAAAGGTGAAGCAAAAGGACTAGATTTGGAAAATAGGTAAGGATAGTGAAAAAAATGATCAAATTTTTGGGCAAAATAAATTCTTAGGTGTCCTTTCAATGGAGTCCTGGGCATTATGTGGCACAAACTCTGGAGATTATCTCAATCTTTGGAGTCACACCATTTATTAGCTTGCTATTGACAAAGTTATTTACAAACTGTAGAGCAAGAGGTTATAATGTAGAAAACTGCTGGTAATGCACAAGATTCTTGTTAACAATAATACAAGTTAATGATTTTTCATTAGAAAACATAAAATCTATAACCCAAATTATGGGCCCAGAGCACTTCTGCTGCTCAACTCTGCTTATATCCCAAATTACCATGTGAACTAGTTTTAATATCTGCTTCTCTTATTAATTTTTGAATAAAAATTCTTGACACAAGTATTTTATAATTGTGTGCTAATCATGCATTTAATTTTTTGGAGAACAAAACACACTTTAGCATAACTATGTTCCTTCACAGAACCAACCTTGATAACACACTTCTATATGTTAGAAATGATATAATAAATGTAGAATATTGGGCACTTGTTTGGAATTCTTTGCCATGTTTTGCACTATCTAAAAAGAGGTCAGTGAACTTGGACTGGAGTTAGGAGACATGGAAGAAAATAAAATATTACAGAGAATACTCTGTGGTCCACAACCTAAAAGGGCTGGGATTCCCATCATTTGGATCCCTGTAGCTTTACAAAAGTCAATTAAATTTTTGTATCTTCGATTAAAGTTGACTCCCCAGTACTTTTTCAAACATTTCTTGTAAAGTATTGTTTCCCAGAAAAAAGGGATTTTGCACATGTACCTGCCTTTGTCTCTGGTCATGATCTCAGTCAGGATCCTGGGATGGAGCCCCATATCGGGCTTCCTGCTCATTAGGGAGTATACTTCTCAGTCTCTCTCTGCAGCTACCTCCCCCTGCCCCACTCATGCTCTCTCTCTCTCTCAAATACATAAATACAATCTTTAATTTTTTAATTAAAAATAAGATAAATAAAATAAAATAAGAAGTCTGGTCTTACTGCCCCATTTAGCTCCTTTTTTTTTTGAGTTGTATTTAAAGCAGCATGAGAGAACATGAGGCTCTCAAACTTAAAAAAAAAAAGGAAAAATTTGAGTTTTGTTAGTATTTAAGATCTTGTCTGCTAGACAAAAACGTTGGCTTTGTTAACATGTGAAAATTAGCAAAAGAGAATAAGATAGAATTCTAATAATTTTTGTAGAAATTAAAAATTACCTCCAACCCAATTACATACAGACCCATTAAGTAAATTCATTCCAATGTCCCAAACCAACCTTTCCTAATAGTAATGCATCTGTGTAAACAGGGTCAACCCAAGGAATGTATAAATATTATTATTTTTTTCCTGTCTCTTCCACAGTCACATCTGGGTATATTGGTAGCAAGGCAATTATCTATCTTATAAGACATGATATCATAAGGAAGGGTATTCTGTCCATTTGGAATGACTGAATATCATTGCAATTTTATCTTGGTGCGGTAACTTGAGATGGCACAGTGTGGGTTATGAATACATATTTTTTTTACTTGGAAGAAGAGATTATAGAGATATTGGTTATCCAAGAGAGACTGACAGGTGTTGATAGTTGCCAGGTCAATATCCATCTACTTTTTCCTTTAATATCAGAAAGCACTGAGGGATTGACAACAAGGAAACTTAAAACAACATCAAATATTTTATTGTCTCTTTTCTAGTTACATTGTAACCATATGACAAAGTATCAGTCTTACAAGATATCATTCTCTTTTACCTCTATCTTTCTGCCAGAAATGTGGGCTTAATGGTGAGAACTCCAACAGCAATTTTTGCAACCGTGAATAAAAAGCCATGAAAACCTCTAAGATAGTTCACTTGACTTTCTTAAGACTCTGAACCAACACCAGAAAACACTCTCTGTAGTCTTCTTAAATGAAAAAATATGGTTAAACCACTTTCGACAGTCTACTACATACAGCAAAATGTAAGTCTTAATTGAAATATGTTCTCTCAGCTGTGCTTAAGCAACTGAGTCCTGAGCTTTTCAGGTTTTCAGTCTGAAAGAGTACACCTCTGGTGCTCTGAAAGGGAAGAGAAAGGACACCCTGTTCTCCATATAAATTAAAGAAGAGAAATCTGTGCATTTAAGTGGGCCATATAAAATTTATCAAGCAATTATCTCCTAACTCCTTCCTATCCAAATTACCTGAGATGTTCTCCCTACTCCTTTATTCCACGTTACTGCCTTTTCCAGGATTCTGTATCACATCACAACATGTCTTCTGTTATTTCCTTCTTGCAAGCTAGTTTTGTTTTCTCCATCTAAAAAAATCAACAATCATTGTGTATTTCAATTCCCATTTTCCTCAAATGCATTGATTCTTCTTATCTATTACTCTTTTCTCATACTCTGTGTCTTTGTCTTTATGGGGTTTGTACTTTGCTTTTCCCCATCCTTTACTGCCATTATATAATCAAATCTAATAACTTCTTAGAGAAAGTTAAAAATTCCTGCATAGCCACACGTGAACACAAAGTCACTGATTTTTAGCAAACCTATAAGATAGTCAGACATCCATTCAATATCTTTTTTTAAAGATTTTTTTTTATTTATTTGACAGAGAGAGATGACAAGCAGGCAGAGAGGCAAGCAGAGAGAGAGGAGGAAGCAGGCTCCCTGCTGAGAAGAGAGACCAATTTGGGGCTGGATCCAAAGACCCTGGGATCTGACCTGAGGGAAAGGCAGCGGCTTAACCCACTGAGCCACCCAGGTGTCCCTCCATTCAATTTCTTAACTGAGTCTCAAATGCATCCTGAGTTCTAACCTAAACCTAAGTTCTACTTCTTACACATTGTTATATGATCAAATTCTTTCAGTTCAGTATTTTGTAACATTTAAATATTAATCAATTGATGCTTTGTCTGTGAATTTCTATGAAAATAATTTGAATACAGTTGATTTATTGTTATATTTATAGATTTATAATCAAAGTTTCATCAGTTGAAGTTTTTGGAAATTTCAGATATAGTGATTAACCTAAAATGATACTGCCTCAAATACCTCTGATATCAAGGCCCAAAACCTGATTATAGCCACACCTGTGGTCGATAGTTCCATGGGAAATCAGTTACTTAACACTGATTGCATCTCATGTTCTATCTCTCATTTTAGAATGTCTCCAACACAACCCAAAAGTGTAGAGAGTTAATGTCCTCTGAGGACAGCTCTCAGTGAAGTGGAAATAAGAACCATAGATAACATTGCCAGTTTTCAGGTCTTTATGAGGACGACTTAAAGAAGTTTCTCAGGAACTTTCAGTAAAAGCAAGCCTTCATTTTCTATCCACAACAATTATATCAACAATATACCTTTTTGACAAAGTTGCTTCTTCACTGTCTCACTTTTCCCATTCTTTATTACCTTGGATAATCTCCCAGATAAA